>NC_060274.1:15810296-15944192 GCF_021613505.1 Equus quagga | reverse complement strand
GCCGAAAGACAAACTTGCCCACTTCCCAACAGTGGTGTATGCCCCTGAGCTAAGTCCACCTTACGTGTCTGTGAAAAACCACGAAGCTTGATTTTCCTGACAAGGGCTTATTCACAGGGCATTGTGCCGTAGGAAAGGAAGAGCAGCTGGCAGTTCCACGTCACTGGTTATAAAACCATGTTTGTTCAGCTCAACATCAAAGAACAGGGCTTGGATGGTGCAAATTATCTGCTCTATGGGGCAAATACAAGCCCCCAAATATCCTATTGTTTGTATGGCCATGTATGGCTCTCCATGTAGTGCTCCCATAACCACCACAAGACCACGGAGTAAGCAGATTCCTTCTTGTATAGACCGGTTAAATCAGAGGCTGTAAACTGGTGGCCCAGAGGCTGAATCTGGCCGGCACAATTTGAAAAAGGTTTAACATAAAAACCCGAATTGCCGACGTCTTTAAAAAACAAAATTAGGTCTGGCCTATTTGGGCCTAGATTCTGATGAGGTGACTCTGAGATCTAAGGAGGAAATCCAAAGGTGAAAATTCCTCCAAGAGGTGGTGACTTGCCTTAACCTTTGGGGAGAGTGTTCCTTGCTCTCTACTACAGACTCAATGAGCAAATTTAAAACAACCGTGGAGCACTTGAATGCAAATATTTTAGAAAGTGCAAGCTCTCCTCTTAACGTAAAATAAACCTATGTCACGGAAAGTCTGCAGAACCTCTTGCTTCTTGGGGGAAATTTTACACCTGGTCCACTTGACTAGTTTATATTACCTGCCTGGCCTCTATAAGCCTCAGGTTTGGGAGACCAGATGGTCTCCAATCCATTGCCTCTGATATGAACTCACCTAAGGTTTAAACGACCATTTATACTCTGCGTCCTAACACACCATCTCTAGTTCAGGCTCCCCTCCTGAGTGCAAGGAGCATTTTTCCTACGGGACATCTCCCCCATAGCAGTCATTGTTCCCAGTCTAGCACTACTACTTCCTCTGACGCTCCTTCTGCAGTTGGTACTTTTTTCTTGGCCTACTACCATGGCTGCTTCTCTGGTTGTCTTGCCACTGTCTTGCCCACTTCCAGACTTGTTCACCTCTGTCCTCCTAATCTTAGCCAGCAGAATATTTCTAAACACAAACAGAATCAAATCCTCTACAAAGCCCTCCAGAATCTGTCTCTGCCTTTCTAGGAGCTGCTCCCTTTGTCTGCACGGCCCTTCCCTTACCATCCAGGAGAAAAGCTGCGTGTTCCTTAACACTCATCTCCAAAATCACTGTCAAGAACTGTGAAGGCTCTGAGATCGTACTCAGCTTGCAAGCTAATGTGTTAGCCTGCCTCGGTTTCACGGATGGGGCAGAAGACACAGACTCCTAGGTAAAAGATAAAGGACGTTAATACTCCCAGCAGAGCAGGCAGGTGCACACTACACACAGTGGCTTTGTTTCACAGCTGAGGAACACTGAACTTAGGAATCCCCAGTTTTAAATGGCTGCTAGCAAAGCTGCCCCATTTTTGCCCGGAAGGGAGACATTATCTTTACTCTCTGGACAGCAAGCACATGTGCCCTCTGCCCCAGAAGGAGACACTATCTCCTTATTTTCCAAGGCTGTTTAGCATACAAATGTCCTTGCAATGATAGCCTGGAACAAGACTAATACAAGACAGGAAGAAATGTGAAGTGCAAGAAACCCATAGAGAGTTGTCTGAGGACAATCATATAATTCCATGACATACAAAAGTTTTTTTAAATTATTACCCCAAATTGTCAAGGATGGAGAAAGATGCTTACTCCCAAGTAAATGAGACTATAAGTTGGTATAAGATTTTCAGAAATGAATTTGGTAATATGGATCAATAACATCAAAAATTCATAGTCCTGGGGCTGGCCCGGTGGTGCAGCGGTTAAGTTCACACATTCCACTTCAGCGTCCCAGGGTTCGCCGGTTCAGATCCCAGGTACGGACGTGGAACCACTTGGCACACCATGCTGTGATAGGCGTCCCACATATAAAGCAGAGGAAGATGGGCACAGATGTTAGCTCAGGGCCAGCCTTCCTCAGCAAAAAGAGGAGGACTGGCGGCAGATGTTAGCTCAGGGCTAATCTTCCTCAAAAATAAAAAAAATTAAAAAAGTCATAGTCTTTTACCCAGTAATTATACATCCAGGAATTTACTCTCAGAAAATCATCAGCTGTGGTTAAAGATTTGGTACATATAGCAAACGTCTCCACGCATGGCTTTGTCTGCAGAATTGGTTGGTAGGAAAGTGGATTTTGCAGACCAATGTTGGTGTGTGTTACCCAACCTTCTAGGGATCAGGCCTGCGCCTTCTGGGGCCATGGTTTCCATCCTAAACACACAGAGCCCAGGCCCAGGCCACCCCTGGGAGCTTCAGAAAAACTGCATTAAACTCAGAAGTTCTCTCTAAGTCCAAGCAAACCATGGAAGCCTCAGGCAGTCCTTCCTGAGAGACCAAAGTCGTTCACCCGTGGAAGACTAGAACGCCCTTGGACGCGCAATCTCTCCTGACCCTTGGGAAGTCTGAGTCCTCGCTCCACTTCGAACCTTCCTGATGTTTGCTGGGTCTGTCTCTTTGGCATTTGGATCACTTCCATCGCCACACTTCATATCCCTGATATGCTGGGCCACATGCCAGGACAAACGCCCCTCTGATCATCTTTCCTTGCTCGCATCCCTGTCCTATTTCTTTTTCCTAAGCCACCTTCTCGCTGCTGCTATTCTCCCCGCATCTTTTCCCAGTCTGCTCTGGCTCACCTTAACTTCCATGCTTAACCTTCTCTACATCCTCATCTTTTAAATTAAGTAGTAGTCTCTTTATTTCTTTATTTTTATTTTTTTTGAGGAAGATTAGCCCTGAGCTAACTACTGTCAATCCTCCTCTTTTTGCTGAGGAAGACTGGCCCTGAGCTAACATCCATGCCCATCTTCCTCTACTTTATATGTGGGACGCCTGCCACAGCATGGCTTTGCCAAGCAGCGCCATGTCCACACCCGGGATCCAAACCACCAATACCTGGGCTGCTGAGAAGCGGAACATTCAGGCTCAACCACTGTGCCACTGGGCCGGCTCTTTCTTTCTTTCTTTCTTTTTTTTTGATGAGGAAGATTGTCCCTGAGCTAACATCTGTGCCAATCTTCCTCTACTTTGTATGTGGGATGCCACCACAGCATGGCTTGATGAGTGGTATGTAGGTCCACACCCAAGATCTGAACCTGTGAACCCAGGGCCGCCAAAGCTGAGCACGCAAAGTCAACCATGCCACTGGCCAGGCCCCTCATATCTTTTTTAAAGCTAAATCTTAGCTCTTCCTCGAGGATGCTGTTCCTCCTGAGGCTCTCTTAAGGGGATGGCATTACTTCTCCTACAGTCCAACACCCCAGGCTCAGGAGGTGGAGTCGGCACTCTGTTTCACTCCAGACCTGTGCTCACAAAGTTCTTTCTGCTCAGAACACTTATTGCCAGCAGCTGCCCTTCCCTCAGCTTGACTCCTAAATCATCCTTAAGTCTTGCTGTCAAGTGTCACCTCCTCCAGGGAGCTCTTTATATGGCTCTCCAGGTCTAGAAAGCTGCCTCTTCTTGGTACTCATAAGACTCTGAACCATCATACGCATAACTTTCCACTAACGTGTCGGTGTTCTACTGCACAGCTCTGCAGGGGAAACTCTGTGAGACCTGGGCCATGTCCGTCTTGTTCACAGTTGATTCCTTTGCTACGTGTCTAGCACACAGCCTGGTATGGAGTAAATGCACTCTCACTTTCTTGATTCATAGAAATATTATTTTAACCTCAGATATATATTCCTTATACTGAAAACAAGCTTTCTTTGACATCTATCCAAATGTTGTCTCAAAGTGCACTGAAATGACCCCTCTCCACTAGGGAAGGAATGTTGGTGAATGAATTTTTAAGGGCTTCAGTGTAATCGAGCCCTTTCCTCCCAGTGCAGTTGGCTTTTCACAAGTAAACCATTACGTATTTGAGTTTTGGGTAAACAGATTCAGACATCTCTCTCAAAATGAGGTCATGACACTTTCCTATGTAACCAACCTGTGAATATGAGGGATCCTAAAGTTTATATCCATAAATCTTTCTGCCTTTCCTATTCCTCTATCCGACAAGTGTGCAATGTGAGTGTGTAAGAACCCAAATACCTCTCATCTGGAATGTGAGCACCTTGGGCTCAGGCTGTGTTGACTTCAGGGTTGGGGCCCAGAGGAAATGAAGGTGAACAGAGGCCAGGGGCCTCCATGATCATCCACATCAGGATTTGAAGAGATCGAGTTAAATATTTTAACTGGCTCGATCAGCATAAGCATTTGTCATCCTAGACGTTAAAGTGATTTTTTAAAATCACATATTAAGATCATAATTAATCATCTTATAATGGGACAGGCCTTAGTGAAGCCTCAACCATTGTAAAGAAATGATGTCCTGTTAAATGTCCCCACATGTCACATACACAATGTCCCATTCTTGTTCTGTTCCACTATTTTCACAGTCAAGGCAGAGCAGGAGACCTAACTAGTTCAATAACATTTATTGTAACTCATAATTTTCTGATTAAAAAAAGTTTCGTTAATGTTAAAAACGACAACTTTTCACCTAAAGTTGTTTGACTAGAAAGTATAACATTAATTCAGTTAAAAAATAATGAGGCCTCTCGGTGAGGGACATTATTATTACTTTAACATCTCATCTAATTTAAACCTGTAGAGTGTCGCTTTAAGGATGTGGATCACCACAAGCTTTTGGTGAGGCTGAGAAGAGCGTCCAGAGTGCCTTCTCCAAAATGGGTTTGTAGCTCATATGGATCGTCTGAGTCATTTCCGTGTTGGAGATTCCAATAACAAGTTAGTTTTTGTGGCTCACGGTTCCCAATTAGTTTGGTTTAGGTGCATGGTTTTCAAGTTGATTTTATCTATTCAAATCTTTCCTCGACACAGAGCATTTAATTAAATGTTGGGAAGTCTTCTTTGGGACCTGGTGTGCCATGCTGAGCCATGGAATTCATAAAAATTCACACTTTTCCTTGATATTCGGGATGATGCGGAGGGTTGTGTTTTCACATGAAGATGTTGCCGTGACGTTTATCCTCCACCTCGCTGTGCTGTGTCATCTCCACTTAACATTTGTATTAGATATGTTTTCTGAGAACTGCTTCTGCACAGGGTGCACGTTAAAGGTAAAGGATAAAGGATAAATGTAATGGTAAAGGATAAATGTTACCACCACAGGTGTGGCCCCTGCTCCACTTCTTCCCATCCCTCCCCCAACACACAGAAGGACCTCAATACACAACTATTGAATAAATGAACAGAAGCATGTTGAGGGCAGCATTAGTTCTCACATAAAGAATTGGAAACAATACAACTACCAACAACATGGAAAAGTAAAATAAATTATGGTCTATCTACAAAATAGATTATGCTATAATATGCAACCATTAAAAGTCCTGCTTTCAACTACTAACTATCCTTTTCCAATTACTTTACATCAGATATAGTAAGTGAAGAAGAGATCTATATACATAGTATGGCTGCGATTTTATAACACAATTTAAAATTAAAAGTTAGATCAAAATTAAGTTAGTCTTGGCAATAATGTTGTGGGCGATTTTATTTTTTACTTTATGCTTTTCCATGTACTATAAATAAATGGGATATATATTTGTAAAGACCACTCATCTCGAGCATCACCTCCTCTCATAGTCTCTCTGATTCTCCTCCAGGAAAAATTAATCCCGAGCACTCCCCACCACCTCCTCTCACAAGCCTTTTTTATTGTTTTTTTAATTAATTTATTTTTTTAAATTTTACTATTTTCCTTTTTCTCCCCAAAGCCCCCCGGTACATAGTTGTATATTCTTTGTTGTGGGTCCTTTTAGTTGTGGCATGTGGGAAGCTGCCTCAGTGTGGTTTGATGAGCAGTGCCATGTCCGCGCCCAGGATTCGAACCAACGAAACACTGGGCCGCCTGCTGCAGAACGCGCGAACTTAACCGCTCGGCCACGGGGCCGGCCCCCTTTTCTATTTTTTAACAGCTTTATTGACATACAATTCACATACCATGCAGTTCATCCATTTAAAGCGTACAATTCAGTGATTTTTAGAAAATTCACAGATTGGCGCAACCATCATCATAATCTATTTTAGAACATTCTCACCACCTCAAACAGCAACCAGGTACTTGGTAGATATTGCCTCCTAATCCCCTCATTTCCTGCACTCCCAGCCGAAAGCAACCGCTAAGTTGTTTTCTTTCTCTATAGGTTTGCCCATTATAGACATTTCATATAAATGTGATGAGGATACAATATGTGGTCTCCGCAGTCTTTTCAAACATTATTGTTGTCAGCACCTGCGAGGTGGAGTGGCAACTGTCCTGCTCAAAGGGCGTTATTATTGGAACTTCCTGAGGGCCTGGACGGGGCAAAAATTTTTTTTTAAAAGAATTTTTTTAGAGTACTTTAGGTTCACAGCAAAATTAAGAGAAAGGTACAGAGATTTCCCATATGTCCCCTATGGATTGGTGATTTTCATCTCTGTGACCAGAGCTCCCTGTTCAGTGGCATCCAATGAACGTCTGTTAAATGAATGGCCCCCCATTTGTCATGAGACAAGGAGTTTTGTGACTTGCCCAAGATCATCACAGCAACAGGTGAACGGACCACTCAAGTTTCCTTTCTAATATTTACATGCTTGGACCAGGCATAACTTCCGTGATTTTGTTTCCTCCTTGTAAAATGGTGCTCTTACCTACCTGACACAGTCGTGGAAAGGTTAACTATTCCTGTACCCTACGATGTCATCCCCTGACAGACCATCCTACAATGCATGTAGGCCATCACCCCACAATGAAAAATACAGACAATAGTATAACATTAAGAACGTGATCGCTGGAGTCAGGCAACCTCCCAGCTCTGCCAATAAACCAACTGACCTCTGCACCCAGTTTCCCCAAGGTTGAAAATCAGGATAATACTCATTGCATTTTTAGGATTCAATGAGTGTCTTTCCAGCACCTAGGAGAGTTTAGCGGATGGAAAACCATTGTTTATAATTTTGACTAGTTTTATTCCCACTTTACTTGGGAATTATAATACTGATAAATTAGAAACAAAGTATCGTTATCTCGTTTTACCTGATGAGGCAGCTAAGGTTCACAGAGGTGAAGTACATTGCCTAAGGCTACAAAGTCAGCGTTTGAACTCAAGGCCCACACTCTTCTCTTAGGCCACCTCCAGCCCAGACAATCTCATCCTAGTATCTAAGGCCAGGGTGGTATCAGCATCCTAGGCCTAGGAATGCTGCACCGTCTCAAGGCCGCGCCTGAGCCCCACCCTCCTCTGATTTTTATCTCTAGCCAAACTTAAGCAGGGATGAGAGAGCTAGAGAGCCTGCGCTTGACGTTCAGGCGACTCGGATGAGCAGCACCGCGTCCCGCAGGCCCCCGCCCTCCCACGTCACGGCCACTAGGTGCAGTGCCCCCTAGGGGCCCCTGCTCGGGCTGAGGAGGAAGAGCCACTGGCCCGTTATTGGCCAAGCCCGGTTCTCCTGCCCGGCGCCCGCCCCGCCGCGCCCGCGAGGAGGTGGACGCCGCCGCGTCTCTGTGCCCCGCAGCCGCATCTCCGCGTCGCCGGAGGACCTGCCGCCCCTCGCTCCGGCCGCCTCGCCGCGTCCCCGCCGCCTCGCCATGAGCGCGCGCCTGCCGCTCCTCGTGCGCGGGCTCCGCCGCCCGCCGCAGCCCCCGGGCCCGCCGCGCCGCCTCCGGGTGCCCTGTCGCGCCAGCAGCGGCGGAGGCGGCGGCTGTGGCGGCGGGGAGGGCCTGCTCGGGCAGCAGCGGCTGCGGGACACCCAGGCCGGGAGCAGCCGCGGCCAGGGCAGCCAGGCGCCCCCGGCGCGGGACTCGATCGTCAGGTGAGCGGCCGGCGCTCGCCGCCGCCCAGATGCCCAGCGGCGGCGCCAGGGAACCCTGGAGGAGGGGCGGCCGGAGTGATCAGATCTCCGTGGGGGGTTCGCAAGGCGCAGGGCCGCGAGTGCTTGGTGCCAACATGTTTGGGGCGCCGGCGGCTTGCGGGGAGAGCGCGCCCCCGGGCCGACTCTGGGCGGGGGATCGGGCGGGCGCGGGCATCCCCGGACGCCGCGCAGCCCGGATCGCGCGCTCCGCTCCACGTGCGCCAGCCGCCGGCTCTGATGCAACGGCGCCGGGCGCGCAGGGCAGGAAAGGGGCGGTGCGACCGAGGGCGGGAGCCGGGAGGAGGGGCGCCCGCCCGCCCGCCCGCGCGCGCAGTGGGGCCCGGGCTGGGGCGGGACGCGGCGGGCCTCCCGGGCCCCCTCCGGGGGCCGCCGGCGCAGGGGCTCCGCGTCCGCCTCGCTGGCTCGGGCGGCTGGCGGCGGGGCGGTTTGCCTTGTCCCGAAACGCCGCCGCCTCCGGCGAGGGAGGAGCGCGCCTTGTGAGTTACCTGATCTTTTCTGGACAAGTAGAGGCGGAGCCGGTACCCGGCAAGGAGCAGAATGCGACCTGGGAAGTCGGGGCTGGCTGCTTCCCAGCATCGCTGCACTGGGGGCGCGGAATCGCGGGCGTAGCTCTATTTCCGACGTTCTCTCCGGACCCAGAGGCCAACGGTGGGAGCCCGGGGCCTGCCTTCCTCGGCACCCCCACCGGAGACGCCACATGCAGGCCGCCCTCCAGTCATCAGCCCTCGTAGCCCCTCAGTGGGAGAGAGGCCTGGTCAGGGCCCTCCTGGAGGAGTGTGTTACCTGGGGACTCGGGTGGTGTAAAGCGAAGCGCTCAGGATGTACCTGGAGGTGGCGGGACGGCCTCCCCCTCGCCCCCCGGCTCCCCTACCCCCCGCAGCTGGGATTCCTCCTTCCAGGATGCCATGTCACCGGAGGCTGTTCCACCTCCATCCACTCACGTCCTCCCCTTCTTGCCTTCTGTCCTTCATTCTGAAAGTGGTTGCCTTTCCCCCCTCTGTTTCCAAGCCTCTTTATGATGTGGCCGATGACTCTAAAGGAGCCTTTTGTTTAGTTTACCTTGGCTTCTCTCTGAGTGTTGTAGTGACTTTAGGCTTCTCCGGGTCATTCGATTTCAACGAGTGTACAGCTGAGCTCTTCTTAATGGGCGAGGGTCTAAAGACAGTGTAGGACACAGAGACCACCCCTCCATCTCCCTCTTATTTTCTGGATGGCTCTTGCCTCCACTTGAAACTTTCTTGTTCGTTGATTGTCTGTCTCCCTGCCTGGAGTGAAAGCTCTGCAGGGTCAGGGGCCTCGTCTGTCCTGTTCACGGCTAGACCCTTCCTGCTGGGAACGGGGCCTGGTACAGCGCAGGCATTTGTGGCAGGGTGGCTGAAGGAATGACGCAAGATTCGAGGTCATTTGGGGATTTTATTCATGCATATTCTTTCATTTAAAGCCGGGACAACGGAGATGAGTAGAATGGACAGTAGGGGTGTGGGTTAGGATCCTGCTGGGCTGGGCTGGCCGGTCTCAATTCTCCCACTGCGCGGGGCGGGGCAGGAGTCCGGGAGGCTGGAGCGGGGTGGCTAGCGATGGGCTGTCCTACAGAGTTGTGCAAAGGATGAGATGAGAGGTGGTCTACAAAATGCGTAGTCCAGGGACTGTCACATGCTAAGCCCTCTACGAATCTTGGCTATTATTATTGTATATTTTTACAGCTCTCTAAGCCAGAGGTTGGCAAAGGACTAGATAGTAAATACTTTAGGTTTTGCAGACCAAGAGGTAAAATAGAAGATATTATGTAGGTACTTTTATAAGAGAAAAAACAAATTTTCACAGTTTTTTGATTGATGAAATTCCAAATTTTGTTTATGGACACTGACATTTGAATTTCATATAATATTCACACGCCACAATATATTATTATTATTTCAGTGGTTTTTTAACCAGTTAAAATATAAAACCCATTGTTAGGAGGTGAGCCAACGTTTGTCAGCTCCTCGTCTAAACTAGAAGAAGGAAGCGTTGGGCAGTGAATTATTGCTTCATGGGATGTGTGGTGAAGAGACAGGCGCCCGTGACTCCACCACTTATTAGCTGTGAGAGCTCAGACAAGCTCTTTGACCTCGGTCCTTCCTCTGCAAAGTGGAAACCAGGACATCACCTGCTCTAGAAGGTTGTTGTGACTATTTCTGTGCTGTTAGGAAGCACATTAAAAATTTTTTTTCTGACACTTTTTTAATTGAATTGTAATTGACATACCATACTATATTAGCTTCAGGTGTACAACATAGTGACTTGATATTTTTGTACATTATGAAATGATCACCATGGTAAGTCCAGCCGCCATCTGTCACCACACCAGGTGATTGCAGCGTTGTTGACTATATTCCCCGCGCTGGACTGAAGCACATTCTTAGGATCTACAACACTGGTATTTATCTTTCAGTTGGGTGTGTTTTTTAATCACAGTTGGCCAGGTGGCTGTCACAGCGTATTTGCCATTGCCTGTACCTCTGGGAGCTTGGTCAGAACCATATACATCGTTGTCCCTGTTTGACGTATATGCCTCATCTAACAAAACCATCCTCCAAGGAATTCCCCCAGGACTTGGAGGAAAGGGGGCACGTGGGCCTAGCTAGATGTCACCTAGAACCAATAAGTCTTAGTTCTCAATTCACTTCATGGATGTGTATCAGAAAGGTTAAAGAATAAGGTCCCTCAAAAGCATAGTGACCTGTTGTTTTGACTAGATAACCATAATGTCCAATGTTTTTGTCAACAAGTCATGGCAGTTTTAGGAAGTAATAAGATTTCTGGTTGTTGTCTGACAAGTCTCCATTGGCGTTTGGTAGAATCAAGAAAGCTCCATTGTCAAAATGTGCAGAATGGGTGTCAGCAACTTGATGAAAACCCCAGGGACAAATAGGATGTTGTCTTTTAAGGAATGCTGCATTGGGCCCGGCCCGGTGGCCTAGTGGTTAAGCAGCGCACTCTGCTTCACGGGCCCGGATTTTCATAGGTACATAAAGTGGACTTAGCCCAGGGGCATACACCACTGTTGGGAAGTGGGCAAGTTTGTCTTTCGGCACCTAAAAACCTCAGCATGCTGGGCCCGTCTCCTCCACCTGCCCTGACTTCAGCCCCACCGCTGAAGGCTGGGTTGCACTCTGTTCTTCTCACATCATGGAAACCAGGCGTGGGGAAGGCTTCGGTCTAAACAGAATTTCAGAGGAGGGTGTGACAGTCCGACTCTCACATGACCACGTAGATTCTTAGCATACAAGGTCACTGGAAATCTCACTCGGAGTAAATTTCTCTGGAACACCCACAGCCAAGAGATGGAAAAGGGGCACGGGGCCTCGACCCTGACCGGCTGCACGGGAACTCTGAAACTGTGCAGTCGGTGACGCTGGATTCCTCAGGGCGGGTGCTGTGAAGTTTAGAAACGACTTAGTCACTGTTGTTCTTAACTTCTGTCCTTTGTGTCTCAATGTGCTTTTCTCATGCTTTGGGCTCAAACCAGTTTTTGACTCTGTTCAATTATCAAATATTCATGAAACGCCTACAAATTGCCAGGCGCTGTGCAAAGCTGGTAAAAACATTTCTACCTCAAGGGGTCGAATGCGACAGGTGCTATATGTTAGAATCTTCTTCCCAAAAGGAACTTTTCACCTCCTATAAAAGGGTTTTCAAATATACCATAAACCAAACATCCCAAATTTTATTAATTTACAGTAATATAGGTTGTGCAATATTTTGCAGTCATTAACCTTTTTTTTAAAGATTGGCACCTGAGCTAACATTTGTTGCCAATCTTCTTTTTTTTATTTTTTTCCTTTTTCTCTCCAAAGCCCTCCAGTACATGGTTGTATATTCTAGTTGTAGGTCCTTCTGCTTGTGTTATGTGGGAGGCCGCCTAAGTGTGTCCTGGTGAGCGGTGCCATGTCCGTGCCCAGGATCTGAACCGGCGAAACCCTGGGCTGCTGAAGCAGAGCACGCAGACTCAACCACTCGGCCATGGGACTGGCCCCTTGTTAACCTTGTTAATGCAGCATAATTCCACATTATCTTGGTGTTCCATGCTCTAAACTACTTATAAGGAAAGAAAAATGTGAGAAGCTAAACGTGAGAATGCTCATGTCTTCATAGATTTTTTTAAAACAAAAAACATCGAAAAGGCGTGCATCAGGAAGCTCCAGGTGTTATCCATAGGACAAGGTTTAAGTTAAAATAAAGACATGTAGGGCCAGCCTCCGTGGCCTAGTGGTTAAGTTCGGTGTACTCTGCTTTGGCGGCCCAGGCCTGGTTCTTGAGCAGGGACCTACCCCGCTCTGTTAGTGTCCATGCTGTGCTGGTGGCCCACATACTAAAAAATAGAGGAAGACTGGCCTGGATGTTGCCTTAGGGCGAATCTTCCTCAGCCAAATGAAAAAAAAGAAGAAATGATATACCGCCAACACCCTTGATGGCCTTGAGGATGATATTGTGTAAAAGAAAAAAGAAAGTGACACTAAGGACCTTGAGTCGAAAAAGTCACTCAAAAAGTCAGATCCTGAATGTAAAGAAGTTTTGGGAATACTTCAGTCATTTGTTTGCTATGTTTTCCTTTTTATGTCTTTATATGAATGGTTTATGGCAAATAAAAAAAATCTATGTCTAAATAAGTCTAAAAAATTCTCTTAATACTTACAGGATACAGTCATGTGCTGCATAACCACGTTTCAGTCAACGACAGACCACATATACAATGGTGGTCCCCTAAGATTAGTAGCTTGCAGCCTAGGTGTACCGTAGGCTCTACCATCCTGGTTTGTGTGAGTGCACTCTGTGATGTTTACACAACGACAGAATCCTCAAAATGCATCCCCGTCATTAAGCGACGCATGTCTGTAAACACTGTGTTAACATAGTTCTGTGGTTTAACTGGGGGCATTTTTTGTTTTTTCTTAGTGGTTCATAAAACAAGGGTGTGTCTTTCATTCTCTATCTTAAATTGGATGTAGCACAGGAAAGAAGATTAGCGCTCCCAGACCCAACCTGTGCATATGTAAGACACAGGCCAGTCTGCTTTAATAAAGATACCCCAAGTAACTGTGCACTTCCTGTCAAGAGGGAAGCCGTCCAGGGAAGGTGGGATGGCCCTCTGATGTCTCCTCACTGCTCTGGCCCTGGGTAAAAGGCAGCTACTCGAATTTCCTGGCCGGCAAGAGGAAAGGGGCCAAGTTGCTGGTGCACCAGTCTCTTACCCGCATGTTCCTGGCCTCTTTCTGGTCGGCCGTCACAACCTGTTGGCCAGAAGTTAGTCACATGACCCCATCAAAGTGCAGACAAGACTGGGAAATGTGCTCTCTAGCTAGGCGGCCATGTGCAGCCAAAACTCAGAATTCTATTATTAAAGAAGAGAAAATGGCGTGGAAGTATTATTCATAGGAAGTACCTAATAATTTAAACCATCGTTATCAGCTTTATTATCACTACTGTTACAATATATGGAACATATATGCCTTTGATTGCCAGTACAGTGGTTTATTAAGCTGCTCCATGGTGCTTATTTTGTTTTTTTCTGGTGAGGAAGATTGGCCCTGAGCTAACATCCATTGGCAATCTTCCTCTTTTTCCTGAGGAAAAGTGGCCCTAAGCTAACGTCTGTGCCAATCTTCCTCTATTTTGTATGTGGGATGCTGGCACAGCATAGCTTGATGAGCAGTACATGAGTCCACACCCAGGATCCAAACCTGTGAACCCCGGGCTGCCAAAGCAGAGTGCACAAACTTAACCACTGTGCCACAGGGCTGACCCCATTAAACTGGTCCATGGTGGTTTTCACCTGGACTGTTTCTCAGAATACTGAGGCTGTCTTTGGAAGAGACTGTTTTGGAAGTCTTCACTGTATTTGGAGACAAGCACCTCTTTTGCCTTTGAAAAAGTTGAAGTGTAGCCTATTATCAATAAATAGGCTCAACATTTGGGAACATACTTAAATTGGTAGTTTTAATAACATTATCAGCAGCTGCCTCCCAGACTCTTTGGCGTGATCACAGCTAGCTGCAAGGGAGGCTGAGAAACCTGGTCATTGTTCCGGCAGCCTTGTGCGCAGCTCATGTGCATTATTTCACAGACTGCCAGAGGGATAGCAGTGAGCCTCAGTGGAGGCAGTGTAGGAGATGCCTCAGTGTAACAGTAGCAGTAAGTATTAATAACAAAGCTGATGGAGGCCAGACCAGTGGCGTAGTGCTTAAGTTCTCACGCTCTGCTTTAGCAACGCGGGGTTTGCAGATTTGGATCTCGGGTGTGGACCTCGGGTGGAGGACCTCCTCCAGCAAAAAGAGGAAGATTGGCAATGAATGTTAGCTCAGGGCCAATCTTCCTCACACACACACACACACGATAATAATAAAGCTGGGGCTGGCCCAGTGGCACAGCAGTTAAGTGCGCACGTTCCGCTTCTGAGTGGCCTGGGGTTCGCCAGTTTGGATCCCGGGTGCGGACGTGGCACTGCTTGGCACGCCATGCTGTGGTAGGCATCCCATGTATAAAGTAGAGGAAGATGGGCACAGATGTTAGCTCAGGGCCAGGCTTCCTCAGCAAAAAGAGGAGGATTGGCAGTAGTTAGCTCAGGGCTACTCTTCCTCCAAAAAAAAATAATAATAATAAAGCTGCTGATGGTGGCTTAAGTTATTATTAAATTGGTATCTTTGCTAATACAGTTCTGAGTTTTAGCTACACATGGCAGCCCAGCTAGAGACACACATTTCTTCCAACTGGATCTTGACAAGGCAAGTTTCTCCCCAGAGGGCAGATCTCTGATGAGAAACATTTATGCTACTTTTTAGATTCATTGAGCCTTGTGACTCCTTTCTTGCTGGCTTTGCTTGTCACTATCAGAATACTGAGTAACCCAGAGGATGAAACATTCCCCACAGAACAAGTCGTGTTGGAACTAGCCACCTTTGTTACATTAGCTTGGCAGCAGATTTGCGCTTCTATACAAGTGTTCCCTTCATATTACTGAGGAGCAGCAAGACTACAAATGTTTCCCGGAAAATTATTGCTGTAGGAAGGAGTGTTTTTTGTGTTCAAGGGTAGCTTGGAGGCCAGGGGAAAAAAAGCCTACAATTCTAAGAACAAAGGTAAAGAGCCACTGTGGTACCCATCTTGCAGATGAGGAAACTGGGGTTCATGAGAGACTCAGCAGATTGCCCAAGCTAGTCAGTGGAAGGCCCGCAGGCTGGTCCAGCACGGTGTTTTCACTCTATTGGTGCTTCAGAGCTGCCTGGACCCCAGGTTGAAATTGCACATTCCACCCAGACCTATTGAATTAGCCTTTCTGGGGTGAGGCACAGAAACCTTTCTTTTTACCACACTCCCCAGATGACCCTCATGCACATTGCCAAGAACCACTTGGGACCCACACTCCAGTGCCTTCTCAGACTAGACAGAAATAAGGACCCAACGTGGCCCAAATTAGCGGTCCCAGAAGGCAGAGGAGCAGGAGCAGCACCTGGCCTCAGCCACATGTTCTTGGACGGAGGACTGTAGAGCTCTTTTAGAAGGTGCTTTGTAAGCTTTCACGTACAGTCTCATTTAGTCAACACAACAGCATGATTATTTCACTGGGAATCCAGTTGCTTTATTCCCAAGCGTTTAGAAACAAAACAAACTGAAACCTTGTAGGTCGTGCACAGTTGCGTGGCCACCTATTCCGTTTATTCCAGCCCAGCTGGCAGCAGGAAGCCTCCTCCTGGGTGAGAGTTTCGAAGCCTTTTAGGGTTTTCTGAGCAGCCTCCCCTCGTCCACCTACTGGAGAACAGTGCCCTCCACTTAATGTTCAGCTTCCTCTCTCAAAACTTGGGGCAGCCCCCGGGTGCCTTTTTGCCCTTGGCGATTTGCTGCTGATGCTATGTGGCTGGACCTTGGCCTTGCCTTTTGTGAAAGCTGTTGTGTGTGTGCAAGACCCTGTCAGAGACAGAAAGCCAAACTTAAAGATGGTGTTAACCCTGAGGCTTGGGACCGGCCTCGGCTGAGCCTTTTGTCTGTTATTGTGAGAGGAAGAAACAAGGCCAACTTCCTATGCGAGGGAGGAACATTTCGTAGTGATGGTGGGGAAGGATTTCTCTGAAACTGCTCCTCCCAGAAGACTGCAGAAAGACAGCCTGACTTGTGCCACGTTGTCTAGTCTGCCCCGCCCTGCGCTGGCACCCGTTTCCTCTTCCCAATGGTGCTAGGAGGAGGCAGCCCCTGCTGGGGCTTTTAGGAGGTCCAGATGCAGACTGTGGGCGCTCAGAGGAGAGAGAGGAGAGGCTCACTCCTAGGAGGCCTTGGGAGGGTATCAAATTCTGATGCCGCCCCAGTGTTCTGTCAACAATTCCTTCCCTTCCCTCCTCTCCCTTCCCATTCCTTCTTTAAACTCTGGGACCTGGAATTTGTCCTGACCCACCACTTCTTACCCAACAGCAGACCCCCTCCCCAGACCCCTATTATTGCTACCCTCCCCCCCCCCCCCCCCCCCCCTACGGGAGGAATATAGAGCAGGAGGGGATTATTTTAAAGAGAACCCCATGGGCCGGCCCAGTGGCGCAGTAGTTAAGTTCGCATGTTCTGCTTCTCGGCAGCCCGGTGTTCACCAGTTTGGATCCCTGGTGCAGACATGGCACCGCTTGGCAAAAGCCATGTTGTGGCAGGCATCCCACGTATAAAGTAGAGGAAGATGGGCATGGATGTTAGCTCAGGGCCAGTCTTCCTCAGCAAAAAGAGGAGGATTGGCAGCAGATGTTAGCTCAGGGTTAATCTTCCTAAAAAAAAAAAAAAAGAACCCCAAAGTTTTTATTACAGTAAGCTTGGAAAATACAAGAGAAAAATGCGGCCCTGGAAAATTTCTGTTAACATCTAATTTGTCCACCTCTGCTTATTTTTAAAATTAGATTGTCCATTTCACGCGGCGTGAGTATTTCATGGTTGTTTCCTGCTCCCCTCCCCCCACACTTTCCACGCAGGGAGCGCATCCTTATGTTGTCTATTTTCACTTATAGTAACAGACTTTTGAGGGAAATGTGTTGTCTCCACCCTTTCTGGTCATTAACAAAGACGTGACTGTATGTTGTTTTTCTTTCTCAACATAGAGAAGTCATTCAGAATTCAAAAGAAGTTCTGAGTTTATTGCAAGAAAAAAACCCTGCCTTTAAGCCGGTTCTTGCTATTATTCAGGTAAGCCGAGAGCGTGGTTCAGTCCTGCTATTTTAGAATGCCCTTCCATTTAGAAGATAATTGTTTAGAAGACCAGCTGCATTTCTTGTCACAGAAGTCCCCTCTGGGCTTAATGGAGGGCAGAGATGGCGTGGCTGGAAGTGCTGTTGTTTCCCCATCCTTTGCTCATGTTGCCTCCACAGGGTTACAGGTTAGGTACTGCCCTCCTGGAGCCTGTCTTCTTTTGTGAGTGTTTCTGCTTTTGGTGTGGGCAGCTTTAAGAGGTCAGGAGGTAAGACACCCGTGTAAATTACATTACACGGGGTGTGTTGTGGTCCCTGGCTGCTTATAAATGCTTCTGTGGAAGACAGAAGCTTGCTGAGATGTGGTATTTGGTAACCTTACTACTAAATCTTTTAAAGCCTGCCATGAGTTTAAAGGGCCAAAAGTCATTACATGTCAGGAGGACTTTGCATTCCATGTGCCTCTGTTGGCGCCGCCCCTTCGTTCCTCACCGCTCGTGGCACTGTTTGCCGTCCTCATTGGCGCCCCCGTGTGATAACAGGTGCAGAGAAATGATGAGGCGAGCCAAGCCCGTAACCTAACACAGCTCCCCAGTCGGACTGCTGCTGTCGTTTTTGGCGTGCACTCCATGTGTCAAGATCGCAGCCTCTAGATCCATCAGTGCTGTGGTTTTCAAGACTGTAGAGCTAGGCTCAAGTCCCTGGCGTCCTTTGGGGTCTTTTCCACATCCCCTACAAAGATAGGGGAAAGAGAAGAGTAGCAAAAGAAGTGGATCTGAGCCTGGGTCTCCTGGGGTCTGCTTCCTCAGTCGCTTTCCACGTGAGGGCACACAACCTAAACCCTGGTCTTCGGGTCCTCATTTAAAAGGGATGCTGGCCCTGTGGCTGTATATGCCTGACCAGGGCCGTTATAAAAAAAAACTGACGTAATTTGGAGCCAGCCTAGTGGTGCAGTGGTTGAGTTCACACTTTCCGCTTCAGCAGCCTCGGGTTTGCTGGTTCAGATCCCAAGTGCAGACCTATGCACCGCTTATCAAGCCATGCTGTGGCAGGTGTCCCCCATGTAAGGGAGAGGAAGATGGGCACAGATGTTAGCTCAGGGCCAGTCTTCCTCAGCAAAAAAGAGGAGGATTGGCAGCAGATGTTAGCTCAGGGCCAATCTTCCTCAAAAAAAAAAGTGGACATAATCTGAAAGCCTGAGAAACTGATAGGTTAATAAATACCAGCCGTTAGTCCCCTTTTGTGAGCAATAAGATCCTTTTTCTGCATTTTCCCTGTCATCTTTCTGATTAGATAATTTATAATCACAAATTTAGTCTCTGTATTATATTTTGTGCCTTTTCAAGATATTTTTATGCTGTTACGTTCTTCTTACTCTCCTCTCCTAAGGCAGGTGATGATAACTTGATGCAAGAAATAAACCAGAATTTGGCCGAAGAGGTGAGGATGGTTGATTCTCAAACATTCGTGATAATTTGTTGACGATGCCTTCTCTTCCAGTGATCCAGTACCTCGTGTTCTCTTTTCAGGCTGGTCTGAACATCACTCACATTTGCCTTCCTCCAGACAGCGGTGAAGATGAGGTAACCACAGCACTGCCCCTGAATCCTTACTTGGCTTTCCTCCCTTTAGACCTAATGTGCCTGGTAGCATCTCTTACTTGTGGTCGGAACAGATCAGCCTTTTCTTGTGACTGAACTTTGAGAGGAAAGAGTTCACTTTTCCCTCTAGTGGAAATGCTCCTTGATCTGTTTGTCCCCTACTGTGTGTTTCTCTTGAAGACATGCACTGTGATGTAGTGACTTTGATTGTGTTTCTTCAGCTGTAGGAGCAGCATCGTCTAGTGGACGTTGTCCGGCTGGCAGTGTCGGGAGGACTAGTTCTGGTTTGCTCTGTCCTGACAGGGTATTTGACCTTGGTCATTCTTTGGTTTCTCTGGGTCACAGTTGCCCTATCAATAAAATAAAGGAAGAGGACAAGATCATTTTCAGGGTCTTTTCCAGGCTAACGTTCTGTGAATCCTTGAGTGGCGTTTTGGGGCAGCTGATAAGAAGCAACCCTGGGATTCTTTTGCTGCTGTTGCATGTGATTCAGTTGTTTTTGCCAGCAAGGAGTAACAGCCTTCACCAGCAACATCTCAAGCCTGGAAGAAGCAGCCACCCCCATAGGTGGTGAGGAAACTGGACCACGGGCCATGCCAGGGTCTAGTCCTCCTGTGGCTGTAAAGATTGAGTGTGTCCTCAAGTGGTAGAAAAACCTCAAATAACAGAATCTGGAATAACACGGAAGTTTATTCTTTTTGTACTTGAATAAAGTGTAGAATTAGACAGCCCCTGGCTGGTGTGGTGGCATCACAGAGTCATTAGAAACTCATTTTCTTTCCATCTGGCTGCTCCATCATCTTTGTTGTGCTGCCTCATATCCAAGATGGCGGACTCAACTCTACGTATCACATCTACGTTCTAGCTGGAGTCAGTTAAAAAATAAATCCAGACTTAGTCAGGAGAGAGAATGCAAAAGGATTATTGCAAGGTGGGAAGAGGGAGTATTGAAATAGCGAATGCTCTCTCACCATGAGATCTGCAGGCCTCTGAGGGTTAGGCAGAAGGGTTTTTCTTTTATAAGGAGGCATAGAGAAGGCTCGAAAGAATCAGTGTGAGAAAGTGGGATGAAAGGTTGGCTTGATGGGCTAGTAGACAGAGAATGTTTTGCCCTGAGGCCAGCCTGTGCTCAAAAGGGGCTATCTGCTAACCAAGGGAGGGTAGACCAAAGTTTAGCAACCTGGGGGAAGGAGCAGCGCTTACCCAAAGTTTGATTGACAAGCCTTTTCTGACTGATCAGTGGGGGCAAGTAGTTCAGCTAATCACTTATGAGACAAAGAATGGGTATTTGAAGGAGTATGTCTGGCCTTGCCCTAGGTAGACCCTGGAGCATCAGTGAGTCTTGTCTAAGTCCAATGAGGAAGGTGGTTCTTTGCTCCACCTTGGTACACAGAGGGTGGGGGTCATTTCTTAACCTTCCCTGTTTTCCAGGATCATGGGGCTCAGTTCAACAAGTTCTTGTCACCAGCAAGAAAAAGGAAGGACAGAGACCAAAGACAGGCCCCCAATCTCTTCAGGGTTGCTTCCTGAAAGTCACAAATATTACAAATATTGACACCTGTCATCCCAGAGTTAACAAAATGTGGAGAAATGTGTTGTCCGTTTGCAGGACACCCATTGTCAGCGGTAGAATTTGCGTTTCTTTAGGTTGTTTTGCCACTCGTATTGATAGCCCTTGACTTTTTTTCCCCTCAACTTATATTTTAACAAGGAGTCATTTATTCCCTATTTTTCTTTGAAATTCTGATAAATGTGAATTTGTATGGTAGCATTACTATTAGGTTGGAAAAGAGTAAGGATCTTGATTTATCAGTTGAGATTTTGTGGTTGTGACTGCATCTACCAAATCCTGGATACAGGTGACAGCAGTTTCCCTGCTTCATTCCATTTAGGTGTCACCCCCTCTGACCACCTCCTCCCCACCCCCCCGCCATCACTGTTAGTTTTCTACTCTGCTTAACTTGCTTTATTTTTCTTTACATCATTTACCACTTTTAGGGCTTAGTCTATTGTTATGATTATTATTTTTGGTCTTGTCTTCCCCACTAGAATATATGCTCCCTGAGGGCAGGCATTTTGTTTACAACTGTGCTTCCTCTACTTAGAACTGGTACAAAGTAGGGGCTCCAAGCCTTCAACGTTTGTTGAATGAATGAAAGAATGATGAATAAATGAAATAAAAATTTTCTTTCTGGGTTTTGTTTATCAGATAGCTTTTTCTTCTCTTACCAGGTAGAAACACCATAGTGATTTTTGCTAGACAGTGAAACAAAAATGGTAAACCAGCGCTTCCTCACAGTGAGATCCATATCCGGGGGCTAATCGCCCTCTTACTTAGAAATAAATACTATTGATAAGTGATATGAATCAGTATGTTATCTCCTGGCATAAAATAGAGATAGACAGAGGGCAGAGCATTGCTCATTTAAAGACATACCGAGCCATTCATTAGCTCTTACATTAGCTTCCCAAACTGTACTTTGGTCTTTTTCATAAATAGTGAATTATTTTAGTGTTTCCAACAAAAAGGAGATATCTGTGCTGAGAGTTTGTCTTTCATGAGCCTTTGGAAATGCTTTCTCCATGCCATTCAGGTCCAGAGAACATGAGGGCCTGAGTGACAACTTCACGGATGTCATGATTTGTGAGCTTTTGTTGGACACATTGTGTTTGACACACAGGCTTGTCTGGGCTGGCTTGCAACGCTCAAGATTCATGCTTCGTGGCCTCCCCAGAAGTTGGCAGTGTGTTTGGCTTCACTATGACTGTTGACAAGGAATTGTCTTTTGCTATCTAAACTTGATTAGCTGTTGAGCTTGGGTTTGGTTTTGTTCTGTTCTGGCAGAGAGTAGAGCGATAAGAAAGACCGAAAGTCACTAAAAACTTCAGCCAAGCTTTTTCTGAGCTTTTATAAACATGGTACAAAGAGAAAATAGACCTCTTCATTGTTTTATACCAAGTCTTTAATGGGGAGTGGAAAAGAAACTAGAGTACATGCATTTTTATGAATCTGTTTTTATATAAAACTGCTTTTCTTGGGGCTAATGTTCGCAAAACTGACTTTCGTTTTTTCTCTCTTTAGATTATAGATGAAATCTTGAAGATTAATGAAGACACCAGAGTACATGGCCTTGCCCTTCAGATCTCCGAGAGCTCGTTTAGCAACAAAGTCCTCAATGCCTTGAAACCAGAAAAAGATGTGGATGGGTAAGAAAGTATAAAAGAAAATCAACTCTTAGTGGTAAACGAGTTTTTCTACTGTGATATTTTTTTATTCCACTGTTTCAACTGTATCAGTAATTAAGATGAGAAAGAAATCATTGAAAATACTCCAGAGTTTGAGGGTTTGTTAAATTCTGTACAAAAAAGTTGCATATTTGGGAAACTACACTAGCCTTTTTTGTAGTGCTTGGGTGCCCTTTGGAAGTAATCTCCTTCCACCATCATATTCATTTGATAAGTGTCTGTCTGACGTACAGAGTCCTTGGCCAGCTCTCCTCTTCTAATCGCTTTTCCTTGATAATTCTATCAGACCAGAGAAAAAGCCCAGAGACCCGATTCCCCAGCAGTACCATATTCTGCCTTAGTCCCAGGCCCGTTAAGAAAGACAAAACAAGCACTTTTATTCATAACACAAGGTTTTATTTGCAATTTGAGGGAAAAACTATAAATATCAGGTGTTCTCATATTGGTCTTGGACTCACATCATGGTGTGAAATAAACTTTATGGGACAAGGAATGCCCATCCATCCGGGAAATCGGGACATTGCCTACGGATTAAAAGCCTCCTCTTCCTACGTGAAAATAGGAAGTCTTTCGTACTGTGGCCCAAAAGAACATAGCATATTTAGCATTATAAGGTTGTAAGCAAATTTATAAAGTTCGTCTTGCAGGGCTGGATGGAGAGGCCACAGCCTCAGCGAGACACCCAGGCTTCTTCCTTATTCTAGCCTTCTGTCGTAACTCAGACTTAGGGGAGACCCCAACACAGGTTGAAAAGTCATCATGAAAATCTGATTGTGTAGTAGACTAACTCTAAAGGGAGAAGAAGCCCTGATCAATTAGAAAACATCTACAACCTGAAGGTATCAAGGCATAGTTTCAAACCTTTCATAAAAGGGAGAATTATGAAAACTTTTTTAAGTGTCTCCATTTTGTTATTCACCTGTATTGAGATCATCAGTTTAAGCTAGATAGTTATGGACTGTTTTATCCTAGATTTGAACAAGGAAGGGCACAGAAGCCATTGGAAAGTACATACCACTCATTTTTTCACTTGATTTCCCGAGGAGATAAGTCCTCACCTCGAGAGGGGATCAGACCTGTGAATCCAAGTCCTGCCGGGTCACCCCAGATTTCTAGGGTTGATTCTGGATTTTGATATTAATTGAGAGATCAATTTCCTCAAGGGGAAAGTGGGCTCTGCTGCTGGACCGTGGCATCGCACACTTCCAGGGGCACCATTCCATGTGGTCCATTGAATGGAGCTCCCTGGAGGTGTACAGTGCAGCCCCACACGGCCTCAAGCTGTGGTCCTGCTGGACAGGCAGAACCAGGACGCCAGGGTCGTCCCGAGTCACAGGGACCACGTTGAATTTTCCCGAGGGGCTGCTCTAAGAAGCTAATGGCCTTTATTCCTGCCCACTCTTTAATTTATATTTAATTTTCTAATATGTCCTATATATCAAACGTTGACTTGGATGTTATTTGCAATTAATCCATGGGAATTACAGATGAGTGAGTTTTGATTTACCAGTTCCCTTATTTTCGGATGCAGAGTGACAGATATAAACCTGGGGAAGCTGGTACGCGGGGATGCCCATGAATGCTTTGTTTCACCTGTGGCCAGAGCTGTAATTGAACTTCTTGAAAAGTCAGGTATGATGTCCTTCAGAAATGCTGCTATTTTCTATTTATTGGTATTTACGTGATTTTTTTAATAAGGGTTTATTTCTGGAAGATTCTAATTGAAACATGGAAATAATACTCAGTGTGGGCTTTCTTTATTTTCTCACCTTTTGGGAGATATGAATGACTATGGCAAATTTTTCTAATAAGATTAACTGTATTACAATTTTGAAGAGAAATTGATAAAGATGAAACTGTTTTAAAGATTAAACTGTTTTAAACAAATTCTCAGTTTTTCTCATGAAACAGTCAAAATAACTGCATTGAAAAATGTTTCAAGTTTCAACTTCTCAAATCTGTCAATATTTAGACCCAGATAAGGCTTATATTTAAGGCTTAAATGAGGAAGATATTAGATATTGTTTAAGGTGTAGAAACATAGATTGGGATTTATCAATGAGCGCTGTCTCTTTCAGAAATCAATATTTAATTTCCACCAGTCTCCCCTTGACCTTGCACTTTTATGTCAGTGACATAGAAATGAATAATTTCTTTTTCTTGGTTATCAAATTTAAAGAGTAAATTGTTACTGAATGTTTCATATGTTTAAAGACTTTCTAGCTGAGTATATAAAAACTCAACTAACTAAATTTTTCTCTATTCCAGCTTGAGTAAAAAAGGGGCAGATGCCCCTATCTCACACCTGAACTTGCAACAATCAAAGAAAATTCCAAAATATATACCAGAGTACTGTTAGAAGATTAACTTCCAAGATATACCTTTAGGTCATTAGCCATTAAGCTCAAATATCTGAGATGATCCATATGGACTGTTTTTCCATCATGTGGATTATCAGGATGATGATTCTTAGTCATTCTATCATAAAATTCTCAAAGAAAGAGTAAATCATGGCTAGTGAAATACAGCAATGCATTTTAGGAAGAAATTCAGCAGTAAGAATCAACACTAAAAGGGTCTGAATAGAGGATTTGGGTTGATTACAGAATGACTCCTAGCTCATACAGTCCTACATCGCTTAACAATCGGGATACTTCCTGAGAAATGCATTGTTAGACGATTTCATTGTTGGGTAAACATCAGAGAGTGTACTTACACAAACCTAGATGGTGCAGCCCACTACACACCTAGGCTGTGTGCTGCTAATCTTATGGGACCACTGTGGTGTCTGTGGTCCATCCTTGACTGAAACATCGTTACACGGCTCATGACTGTAGTCATATAGGTTGGTGCTCATAGGGCCGAGTTTTAAATGATTATTTTTCCTTAAGTGAAAGCTGTATGGGAGGAAGGGTCTGAAGTTTTGATCATAATACTGAATTTCCATTTGGCGGTTAGGTGTCAACTTAGATGGGAAGAAGATCTTGGTAATAGGAGCCCACGGGTCTTTGGAAGCCGCCCTACAATGCCTGTTCCAGAGGAAAGGGTCCATGACGATGAGCTCCCAGTGGAAGACACCTCAGCTTCAAAGCAAGGTAAGCATCTTTCGTGTTGGAAACATAAAACCTTAAGTGCTTGTATGAGAGAAGAAGGACAAGAAATGTGTAGACCAGGCATTGAATCTAAGAAGTCAGAGAAAGAACAGCAGAAAATCTCAAAGGATGAAAACAATAAAGAGCAGAGATTAAAGAAATAGAAAACAAGTATGTATGAGAGATTCTCAACAAAGCCGAAGTTGGTTCTTGGGAAAGTCTAGCAAAATAGACATTCCACTAGCCAAAATAATCAAGACAAGAAGTGAGAACACCAGCAATGTTGGGAATGAACAAGGGGACATACCCACAGAAACAGGAATTATTTTTTAAAAAGGGGAATATGAACTGTTTGCTGGTAATTTGAAAATTTGTGTGAAATGAAGACTTTTCTAGAAAATGTAACTTACCACATGGACTTAAGTAAAATTGAATAGCCTTATATACATTAAAGACATTGACTCATTCTACGCACCAAACAAGCAAACAAAAAGGCAGTAGCTGGTTTTATAAAGTGAGTTCTGCCAGTCGAAGAACATATCATAATCTTTTCTCCAGAGACTAGGAAAAGACAGAACACTTCCTAAATCATTTTCTGAGTGCCCAAACCAGACAAGGACAGGATGCTAAAGGACAATTACGGGCCATTTCCACCTAGGAACATAGATGAGCAAAATATTAAGAAATATTAGCTTTTTCTGAGTGCCCAAACCAGACAAGGACAGGATGCTAAAGGACAATTACGGGCCAATTTCACCTATGAACATAGATGAGCAAAATATTAGAAAATATTAGCAAAATATTAGAAAACCAGATCCAACACCAGGGTGGGGTTTTCATAGGATTGCAAGGGTGGTTTAACATCAAAAAAATCTATTAAAGGGGCCAGCTCCGTGGCCGAGTGGTTAAGTTCACGCGCTCCGCTGTGGCAGCCCAGGGTTCGGATCCTGGGCGTGGACATGGCACCGCTCGTCAGGCCACGTTGAGGCGGCATCCCACATCCCACAACTAGAAGGACCTGCAACTAGGATATACAACTGTGTACGGGGCGGGGTTGGGGAGATAAAGCAGAAAAAAAAAAAGGTTGGCAATAGTTGTTAGCCCAGGTGCCAATCCTTAAAAAAAAGAAGAAGATTGGCAACAGTTGTTAGCCCAGGTGCCAATCTTTAAAAAAAAAAAAAAATCTATTAAAATCTATTAGTGTAATTCACACATTATCAGATTAGAAACTATACTCTCACCAAAGTAGATTCACAAGAGTCCTTTGATAAAATCTGGTACCCATGATGATTTTTTCTAAAAAACCTTTTAGATTAGGAATTTAAAGGAATTCCTTAACCTGATAAAACGTCTATAAAATGTTACAGCAAGTATCTCATTTAGTAGTGAAATATTAGAAACAATTTCTTTTAAAATTAGGAAACACCAGGGTGCCTGTTATCAGTACTCTTAATCAGCACTGTATGGGCATTCCTAGACAATGCAGTAATATAAAGAAAGAAGGGAGGAAGATATATAATGGTTGGAGGGGAAGACACAAACTGTCATCAGTCCTAGGTGACATGATTTTCTACATAAAAAGCCCCAAAGAATCTATTAAAAAATCTAAGAAGTAATAAGAGTTCAGCTGGGTTCTTGGATATAAGAGCAACATACAAAACCCAATTGCATTTCTAAACACCATACCCACAGTTTGAAAATTAATTTTTTAAAAAATACGATTTCTAATAGCAATAAAAATATAGGTACCTAGGAATGTATTTAACAACAGTTATTTCTGACCTTTTGAAAGAAATTATATAATTTTGATGAAAGTCATTAAGAAGACCCAAATAAAAGCAGAGAAACCATGGTCATGGATAAGAAGACTCAATATCTTAAAGATAGTAATTTTCCCCAAATTAATCTATAAGTTTGAATCAAAATCCTGACATACTCTTGTTTTGTAGAATTTGACAACCTAATTCGAAAATTTATTTGGAGGCACGAGGACAAAAACAAGACAATTTTGAAGAAAGCTAGAGCTGTAAAGATTAGCATGGAAGAATTTTGTAAAACAGCATTCACTGAAAAAAAGCAAGTTGCAGAAGGATGTATTTCATATAACTCCGTTTATATTAGGTCTAAAAGCAATAATGTGGGCTGTATACATAAAAAGTAAAAGTATAAAGAAACAAATGGGAACTAGGAACCATATCAGGAAAACCATTTACAGGGACAAAGCAGATGTGGATGTAGAGAGAAAGGAAATTCACTTATGCTGGTCGTGCCTTTTTTCTTAAACTGGGCGAAGGTGGGGTGTCTAGATGTGTTATGTTATTCTTTTACATTTTCACATTTGAAATAGGTAATAAGTTTGTAAGTTAAAAAAATGAGTGCATTTCACAGATTTCGAGCAAATTAAAGTTAAACAGAAAGCACAATAAATTACTGCAGAACAAAATCTAAAAATACACTTTCCTCGTGTTGCAGCGTGAGAATGGAAATGAGCAAGTTGTGGCTCTGCCCGGGGAGGGCAGGTATCCACTGAGGCTGGCGATGCCTGAGTGCAGGCGCGTCTAACACGTGCAGTTCTTTCTTCTTGTAAGACAGCTCTCAACCGTGATCTTGCAATTCAACTCAAGCCTGTGTCCTTTTTTAGTGGCCACCACATGGTGGCAGCCTATTCAAGAAAATTCAAGGACAATGTTTTGTGATTTAGAGCCCAGAATTTTTGATTTGGAAACTTAGTGGAAGAGGAAAATAAACCTTGCCTTGAACTGAACAGCTGCAGTGAAAAAGAGAAAAAACCTTCATTGGCGATTGAATGTTTTCACAGCTGTCACAGATACTTTTGCTGGTTGTGTCTGTATTTTTGAAAAACAAAGGCATGTTTCAAAGTACTTTTTTATTATGCACATAAATCACCTGGACTCTTATTTGGGATAAATCTCATCCTAACTTTGAGAACAGTTAAGTGGCTTTACTCTCCAGAGACCTAGAAATTGGGTAACATTCCTGTTTTCCTACAGCCAAGAGGGTTGTCTTTGATGGTTGATGGTGCACACACCGTTTGCTAAGTTCTGGCTACTTGCAACGGTACCACTGTGAATCTGAGAGGCTTTCAACTTACACTCCTTTTATGGCTTCATCTTTTTAGCCAAAAATACGGAAAGAAAGGTTCAGGGCTTCCCATACTTGTCCTGAAGTTATTTGGTCTCTGGTATTTGGTCCTCTCTACCTGGCCTACTTACATACGACAGACTCCCATCCCACCACAAGATAAAGGCTCTTTTTCCAGTTTTCATGCCAGCCTGTAGCACTTCACTAGCCACTCTCCTCCCCGGGAATGTGCCTCATGCTCTTCCCTGACATTTGACTTTCACTATTCACTTTTCACCATTGCTGCATTTCGTTCCAGAGGGTCAGGGGAGACCACAGGGCTGGCAGTTCATCTGGTACAGAGAGCACCTAAGCAAGAGTTAACATCCTGGGGCACCCGACTGGGACAGGCTGTGTCCCGCCTTGCCGCCCCCTTGAGAAAGTCTCTGTGAAAAACACTGAAAGTATAAATTTAACAACAGATTGGGGTTTTTGTCTCATTTCACCGTCAGTGAATAAAACGTGCCTTCTAAGGTTATAGTCCATTTAGCTTCTCATTATCAGCCACGATAAATGTTAGAGAAAGAAAAGGGCAAGTAAAGGATTATGGGTGTCAGGTCGAAGGAAATCATCTTTGAAAAGCATTTCTTACGTGCTTATTTGTACCTGACTTGGAACAAGACTGCTGTTGGCTGTCCAGTTGGAGATCTCCGAAGCCAAGGGCATGAGGGGTCTGGGGATCGGGGTGACTGTGTAACTCCAGAATCCTGTTTACCACCTCCTAGACTCTACATAGCCTTTCGAGTCTGGGATGACCCGAAAACGGTCACTGCCTGCTGCAACCAGTAGGAACTGCCTTCGAAGGTTTGGAGTCAGACACAACATTTGTGTTCTTGTCAAGCATTAGGACATTGGCTTTGGTGACAAACAGCATTAGCTGTTGCTTCACTTTTCTGAGTTCGTCTGCTCGTGCATAGAGTGGGGGTCATAACACTCCCTACCTCATGTAAGTTGGCTCAGCACAGGACTTGGCACCTCTAAACATCCACGTTAATATCTTGGCTGCTGTTAATGGTGAGTCAGGAAAGACTGGCAAGTTTCACCATGCAGTTGTGTAATGATCCATAATGTGGAAGGGCAAGTGGATCAATGAAATCGTAAGGAGATAAACTGATAAAATAGCCTGATATACATATTTCCAATGTATGGCCCGGGGAAGGAGGGAGTCACTCTATCTGTGAGGTCTCCCACTGATATGTGGAGGCCGAGGGAACCAAACCAAAGCAAAACTAAGAGAGAATGTCCCAGCGAGAGTGGGTGCCCAGCTTCACTCAGCAGGAAGGTTATCAGCTTTAAGGAATGGAAGGGAGAGCCCTGTGCTCGCCACCTGTGGGCCTCTTCCTTGCTGGGACTCCTGTGCCACTCAGAAGCTCTCCACTGCTAATCTTGTCTGCTGGGGATTCCTGGTTTGCTAGTTATTCCTTCCAGGCCCTACAATTTTGAGGAATAGTTCCATCGAGTTAGCTAAATAGAGATGGATCCTTTCTCTCTCCGCCTGCCTGAATCTAAAGATATTCTTTGCATACCGATTATGCGTAAAATCTCTGCAGAGCCTCAGCGTGAAGAATCCGAGATTTGCCTTTTTAGAGTTTGACGGAAAACGGAGTAGACTTCTGTATTTGGCAGCTTCATAGCTTATGCCGTCTGAGTGTATCACTGAAAATGAAGAATAAGTTCCTGCTTTGTGTCAGAGCATCCCTTCTGGGCTTTGAGATGCGGTGTGCATTTCCATGTCAGGGAGGGGAAGAATGTCTGGGCGTTTGTCTAAATTAGCCTCGTGTGGTGGAGCATCAGATGTCAGGAAGCCAGAACACTGGGTGTGATGTTTTCGGGTAGGGCTTAGGAATCGCCCTTTTTCCTCCCCCCAAATGTAGGCCCCACACTCAGCTTCCTCGGCCCCTGGAGTGGAAGGGACCCCTATGTGGGGACCCAGATAGAGCCATCCACCCAGTGAGAACTGGCTTGGATTTGGAGATATCCTCTTCCTCACCCTAATGAGTTCACCCTGATGCCAGAAGCAATCTGAGGTGAGAGAATGCTCTGCGTTTAGTGTTTATGAGGCAGAGTGGTACCCCTCTCGAGGGGAGAGAGGGTGACAGGCACCCGGGGCTCTGCATGCACACCCCTGCCTCGCTCCCCTAGCTGGGGAACCACTTCTGACTGTGCAGTTACACACAGCTGGAAGATGATGGTCAAACAGCCTCCAGCTGTGACGAATCGGGTCCATCCCAGCTGCGTGTGTAAGAAATAACCTAGAAATAAGAGAGCTGTTTTATTTCGTTTTTCTCAGAGGATCTCATTTCTCCTCCTTCTGAGCAAAGAGACCCTCAAATCTAGCACTAACAAAATAAGGAAAAAATATGGGTCTTTCACATTTGAAGGATCAAAGTGTGTAGGTTTTTGAGCAAAGCTAAATGATCACAAAGTCATTTCCAGTTTAAATTTAGTGCATAGCATGGCTTATAAGGGGCTTTTAGAAGTGAACTGGAAAATTCTGAATATATTTGTATTATACATATGAAATCTTGAAAAAAGAATAATCTCTTTTCCAAGATTGAGAAAGAAAAACCTCTAGATTTTAAACTGGGCTAGATGAGTGAGTTACATGATAATTTTTTAAAATTAATTTTTAATGCATTATCTTTTAAATCCCATAGGAAATAAAAGTGGAGTTTCAAACCAAAAACACAATGATACTGGCTTTTCTGGAGATCTTTATTTCTTCATACGTCTTGCAGTTACTGTCCAGCATCCTTTCATTTCAACCCAAAGGATTCTCTTTTGCATTTCTTGTAGGGCAGGTCTAGTGATAATGAACTCCCTTGGCTTTTGTTAATATGCAAATGCATTAATTTCTCACTCATCTTTGCAGTACAGTTTTGCTGGATATAGAATTCTCAGTTGACAGGTTGTTTTCTTCTAGCATTTTAAATATGTCATCCCACTGTCTTCTGGCTTCCATGGTTTTTGATAAGCATGATAATTCTTTTTAATAGAAGAGGCTACACTTAAAACAGTAACATATTGTAATGGCAATAATAGCTAACATTAATTGAGTTGATGGTTTCTGTGAACCAGACACTCTCCTGTCCTCATGTTACCTCGTTGATGCTGCACGGTCATCCTATGAGGCAGGGCTGTCTTCTCATGTTACAGATGAGGAAACCAAGGCTCAGAGAAATCGAGACTTTCCAAATATCTATAATTTAAAAAAGATGGAGGTGGCAGTACAGCCTGTGTTTTTAGCCACTGTCCCATGTGATCTGTTATTCCAGATAATCACATAAAGTCTAATCTCTGATCTTTAAAACCCAAAAATTTTGGGTTTTAAAACAGCTTGGATGTGGAACATCAGAGGGACCAAGGCCCAAGACACTGGACTTGTGTTGAGTTCACTGTCGTTTTATTCCAACAGTTAATAGTCCCACAGACATCCTTTTAAGAGAAGGAAGCTGAAATAGACTGAGTGTTGTTCCCTCCCTGAGGCCTGGGCTCGTGACCCCTCTTCAGAAGGGATAGTGTCCATCCTATTGAGAGGGCTGGACGAGGGCACCCTGCTCAGATATGTGGACGCGCAGGACAGCCTCACGAAGAGGAGTCCCTCTCCTGTCGCACCTGTTGTGGGTGGATGGAAGGATAGCCCCCAACCCCGGGCACTGCAGGTCTCATGCTGAGCAAATACCAGGGTTACTCTGTAATGTGTGACTAAGTGACCTGAGCTTTCTTTGACAGGTCTTTCAGTATTCATGAACTGCAGGTGCCTTTGGCTATCAGCTCTCATTCTTTTCTCTCTTGCTTCTGCCTGATCCTTGCATTATGTATTCACACCAGAGAAGGAGACAAATAGAACTCTTTTAAAAGCCTCCAAATCAAGCCATTTATCTTTAGTAGTGTTGAGAGAAGGATTTGTGAGAGAATCTGTTGAAACTCATGGGCACACGATCCAGAGGGGGCCATGTAAAGGGACAATCTTAGTCATCTTAGATGGGTCAAAGTGTATATTACACAGAAGCAGAAAGGCCCCAGGCTCTCCTGCAGAGCACAGGCCAGTAACGTCACCTCCAGCCCACTGACGTGTCATGCCACCATCAGCAGAGCCTGCCTCCATCTTCCACCCCTTCTTCTCCATGGTAAACGCTTTTTAAGGACGTAGAATTAGAATACTTTAATCAGAAGGTCTTGAACATAATCTCTAACAGTAAAGCACCTTACATTTGTGTAAAAGTTTAGTTTTCAAAGCTTTTTCCTGTATTATCTCATAAAGTTACACTCTGAAAACGAGTTGTTATCCAGGGTGCCCTGCCCCCGGTCATCAACCAGAAGGAGCGGAGTCTGGGCCCAGCCCCGTGGCTGAGTGGTTAAGTTTGCACGTTCCGCTTCGGCAGCCCAGGGTTTCGCCGGTTCGAATCCTGAGCATGGACATAGCACCGCTCATCAGGCCATGCTGGGGTGGCATCCCGCATGCCACAACTAGAAGGACCCACAACTAGAGATACACAACTATGTACTGGGGAGCTTTGGGGAGAAAAAGGAAAAATAAAATCTTTAAAAAAAGGAGCGGAGTCTGGGTTTGAATCCAGGTCTTATGACTCCGCCTGCAGCCCTCTTGCCACTGCATCTCCACTCCTTACTCTCCTCACTTTTCAGACGAGGCAACTGAGGCCTGGAGACTTACTCAAAAGATGTGGAATGCAGAAATCTGTTGATGTGCAATCCAAGGTTCAGAATTGGAAAGCACAAACGTGTCAGGAAATGCAGAGCTACATTTCCCACAGCCACATCAATCTGAGTTACCTGAAACCGCGGCAGGCACTTACATATGTGAACCGTGCGGGCCGTCCTGCCTCTGTGACACACGGCGTGGGTGGTGTCACTCTGGGAACAGCCACTTGGGCATTTCCTCATTTTTGTGCCACGTGGTTCTGAGTCTTTGTCATAGCAAATTCCCTCTCACCACACACACACACGCACCCACAGACTTTCTCTCTCTGCCTTTTTATTTTTTTCCTAGGGTGTGAAGAAGGGAATTATTTTTCATGAATCATTCCAAGTATGTCCATTATTATCTTTGGAGTTGCATTTTCCTGATTTTATAATCTGTCACTCATTACTTACGTGAGTATCAAGCTCACTTGAAGAGGGATTAGCTGTCTTTTCTATCATTCTGGACACACCTGAATGTCTTTGGTATTCTCTTCTCATACGCTGAACAAATACGTTGAATGATGGAGGAGGTGAACTCAGGAACATTTTGAAAAAGGAAGGTCATTTATTATCCTCTGGGGGAAAAATGTGGTATATAGTGCTGTAATTATAATCCCTAATTGTCCATTTGGCTTGTAGTCATTCTGATTTATGAAATAACCATAAGAAAGCTCTTTTGATTTTAAAAGCCAGTGATCTGTTCTACGGATCACAGATGAGAGTGGAGACCAGAAATATACTCAATTCCTGAAAGGAAAAGAATGCTCCCGGGATGCAGTCACCTGGTGCGTGTGAAGTGGGGCGAGGACCTTTTGCTGAAATTGTCATTCTCTTATCTTGCCAAAATATTGCAACATCTGAATGGAAATGATTTGACACTCTTATTTTAGAGTATTACACAGTTATTTTAACGTTTCTATTTGAGAGTGTGCTTAATATTTCAAGAAAATGTGGATATCGATCCATAGGTACAAACCAATAATCCTCTGGTAGATGTTAAATTAATTCAAAGAAAAGGACATCCTAAGTTAAAATAACAAGTTATGAATAAACAGGGCCTCTGCTCATGAAAAACTCTGCATGAATGAAATCTCCAGATGCTGGGAATACAGTCGACTCAAATGGCAAGGATTTAACAGGCGTGGTTGCGAATGCCCATTCTATGGTAAAGTCACTGATGACTTCCTAATTGCCGAAAATGGATCTTTTTTTGCTTTTAGCTTGCTTGGCCACTGCGCGTCATTCAGACCTGTGGACCACACCCTTTCTCCTTAGCCTGCATGAAGACACCTTCCGGTTCCTCTTTTCCTGCCTCCTGGCCATACCAGAGTCTTGTCATTTCTCCCCTTTTCTTACCATTTAAGATGCAGCCACCCCAGGGGTGCACTTTCACCCCTTTTTCTGTCCATTCTGTCTGTGTCCCTCGGGGAATCTTGTCCAAACTTCTGGTTTTAACTACATTTATCTGCCGATGCATGCCAGGCCACAACCTCATCTTCCCAGACCGTCCTCTGTTCCAAGCCCGTGCAGTGCATCCAGCTTCCTACCAGCCGCCTCCTCTTGTGTGTTTCAGTATCATGCTCTCACCTCTTCCAACTCGTTCTCAGTCCAGGTTCCAGAGTAATCTTCCTGCTCTGGAAGGTGTGATGGTGTGGCAACCATCTGATGTTGTGGGCAACCAGACAAGGTAGCCCCATCTGACAGCTACTTGCCTGTCATCAAGAAAACGTCAGCAAATTAATTTAGCATTTATGGGAAAAAAAGCGACACTTCACAGAAAAGAAAAATACCTAATTCTTTTTATGACTTTGCCATGAGACAGTCAAGGAGCCTCCATGCTATGTAAGATTTCACAGACGCCCCCCTGTCATCTGTGAAGAATCTTCTGTGGAACATGGTAATGGGATCTGTGAGGCCACTTAACCCGCTCGCAAACCACCGTGTGTCCCAGTTCATGGAAAGTGAAAGAAAAAGTCCGAGGCTACTTCTGTCCCTCGGGACCCCTCCCTGTGCGTGTTGTGTGTGACAGCTGCTCTGGCGACACACAGGGACTGATAAGAATGCGGATGTCGATCCAGATGCTAGATACTAGTAAAGTGTACTTTCCAAACCGTGTGGGCAAAATAAGTAGAAATCAAATGTTTAATCCATTCTTTTCATGTCACAGTGGTTTGCCCCATTCCCCCCCATCTTGAAGATCCCAGCTCTAAAATCTTGTGGGCAGGGATTTTTATTTTCCGGGTCTCACCAACCTCAGTGTCTGCCTCAAGTGGCACTTTAGAGATGGCAGGTGAATGAGTACATCCACTAAAGATCCTGGATCTCTTTAGTTCTCTCTACTGTCATTTTAGAAGTGCGTCTTTGCTGGAGAAACTGCCTCTTGCTGATTGTTAAAGTAAATCTCTTCGTGTTGAACTTTGCTTTCTGAACTGTGCTGAAAACTTTTGAAAGATAGAGAAACAGGTCACAGGTAATATAAACCACAATTCTTCAAAAAATATTTTTCAACCTTTTTTTTTTTACCATCCCAGCTTTTGGTATATATACAAATCTCATACCTGAGACTCTCATATGTACCCTTTCGAGAAATATTCATAGCAGAAGATAAATTCTGTCTTCTAGCCAAGAGTTTGGGGCTGTACTTTTGATAGTTGAAATTTAAAAATTTTAAATTTAGCATTCAGTTTGCTAAATACAAAATTATGATGTTCCTTATAACTTTGCAAATCACATTTTCCCTCCCTCTCCCCTCTTCATATTCTGACTCTTGCCCCCCCTTAAAAATCAGTGAGTTAGAGAAAAATATTTTTCATGTTCTCCAAACTGTATGGTACTCCCACATGCTCCGCGTTAACTGTCTGCGTCTCTGTGTCTTAACTATGGTTTTAACATTTGGTCTTCTGCCTGGGGGGTGGGCGGTTCTCTTGAAGCTGCTTCTACTCAAGTCTCAGCAGAGAAAGCGATATTTTGTTATGAGGTAAAGTTTCAAGCCAGGCTTTGGCCAGGGTCTTTCCCATTTGGGAGGAGGCACGGAGAAACAGCCAGCGAGACGATAATTCTCCTTGAATTTTAGCTCATTAAAATCTTCCTTGATCCTCAGTGGATTATTTATTGATTTAAGCATCCAGTACTTTCGCTTTCCAGAAAGCATTAGCATCTCCGATGTGATCATTGCAAAGGGAGGAGATTTTTGTCTTTTCTCTGGGATCAGCCATCCCCCCATTGCTTATTAGCACAGCCTACTTTAGAGCTGTATTTAGGTACGGAGTTGAGGGGTCAGAATAAGATTTCTGAGATTTATAGGTAATGAAAAGAACAGGTTGCATCAAAGACACCACCTGGAGGAAACTAAATGTTCTTACGGGACTTCTGTGAACTGTGATCCTTGGTTTTTTCCAAAATGAACATTTCAGTGTTGTTCTTACTGACTTCTTTTTTAAAGATGTTTTCACATGTTCTGGTTTTGATGCGATTGTGCGTGAAAATAAAGCAAAATTTGGTTTCTTAATTCCCCATCATTTGCCATGGTCTCAAACACTTGTGTTTCTCGGTGACAGTTACTGTGGTTGAATATCTGCAGTGGTGTAGGTCAATGAAGAAATACGTTTTCTTGGATGTTTAAAATCCTCTTTCTCTAAGAACCCTTTTTCCCCCCTAAATATAATGTCACCCAGAAGTCTAGCTGTTTTCAGATCTATGCATAGAGAACATGTGTGGCAATAACATGCTAGATTGCTGGTAGTATTGGCTGTCAACTTCTGAATTCAGGTTCACGCTGTTGCCCTGTAGCATGTGTTCAGGCAAACATTTCAGTGGGGATTTCTCTTCTTTTTCGTGGGATTGATACAGTCAATGCACTGTTTCAAGGCAACAGCATTTCACTGTGACCTTGGTCGCCTTCTTCCTGTGCCTTGATGAAGTGCGGTACTGAAAAGCAGCGAGCACCGTTTGGCTCCTTCATGGGTTCTCGGTGAATCTTAATTCACTTTTCCCTGTTTGTGTGCTCAAATCCATCAAATCTCTGGGATGTTGACTTTGAAAAGCCGGCCCTGGTGGTCTAGTGGTTAAGATCTGGCGCACAGCCCTGCCACAGCACCTGTTCGTTTCCTGGTCAGGGACCCACACCACCCGGCTGTCGGTTGTCCTACTGTGGCAGCTGCATGTTGCTGTGATGCTGAAAGCAATGCCACCGGGATTTCAAATACCAGCAGGGTCACCCATGGTGGGCAGGTTTCAGCGGAGCTTCCAGACTAAGACAGATTAGGACGCAGGGCCTGGCCACACTCTTCCAAAAAATTGGCCATGAAAACCCTGCAAACAGCAGCAGGGCAGTGTCTGCTACAGCACTGGAAGGGGAGAGGATGGTGCAGAAAGACCAGGCAGGGGTCTGCTCTGCTGGCCACAGGGTCACTAGGATTGGACTCTACGGCCCTAACGACAACTTTTAAAAGTTGCTTTTGCCCACCCTTTGAAAAGCCGTGCATTTAAATTGGTACCGTGCTCCTCCTCTCTCAGGGGAACTTGGAGCTGCCCTTGATCTTGGCTGGTCTGTTCATAAACCAGGTAGCTCTGGCATGGGCTTGCTTCCTCTCCCTGCCATCTCTTGTCCCAAGCTTCCTAAGGGACTTTAGCTGATGCCGCCTCCTGCCCAAACAGTGTTACGGACTCTCAGGCAGAAGCCCACCTGGTTCTCCCCTGAGAGCTTCAGCCGGCAGCCTGTCTGAGCTGGGAGTGGACGAGGACGCGTGAGGCATGTCCGTGTACTGGGGCGGGGGGGGGGGGGGGGGCGGGGGGGGGGGGCGGTGGTCGAGTGGTGGTAATGGCAGTGGGGCTACTTTTGTGTTTTGTCTTCTGCTCTGATTCTAGAGAGTCTGCAGGCAGTTGCAGGGCATTGAAGTCGGCAGAAAAAGCCTGGGGGGTGGGGACCATAGGTGTTGGAGATGGGAGGGTGGGCAGCTTGCCTCTCTTTCTACCTCATAGAGTATTTCCAACACTGAGTCTGCTAGGGGAAACAGGACGTACCATAAGTACCACAGAGGTACTTAGACCAGCTGAGCCTCAGTTTCCTGGTCTGTTAAATGGGTATAGTAACACCGACCTCACATATTTGGGATATTCAGCGAGAGGGTGTTGACAGCACTGGGCTGACGCATGTGGTTGTAGCCATTCTCCCCACGGGTCTGAGATTCCTTCCTCACATCTCTCCCTCCACATGGAGATCCAGTTCGAGATCATCGGTTGTTTAGTTGGTACCGGGACAGAGGTCACAGCCAAGCTCTTACCCTACCCCAGATGTAACCTGCCTACCAGAATGTTCCTCCAGTGCTCTTTTATCGAAATACGACCAGGACGGACATGATGAATGTGTTTTGTAGTCGTGGTTGCATTCTTTCCTTTTTCTCCAAAAAAAAACTAGCAGTTTGACGAGACTAACCAGGGCCTAGGGAAAATGAGATTCTTTCTCAAGCTCTTGAAAATTCTTTCATGAATCGAGTAAAATTCCATATGGGTCTCATTTGGATGGTGCAATTGTACAGGCTGCCAGGCCCCCTACCCTGGTCAGAACTTCAAGGGGCTTCGCTCTGACAATCCGTTTTCCTCCTGAGCCGCTGTGTGAATCAGGATGCCCCCCCCATCTGCGCCCCTCTCAGGCCCTCCTTCCATCAGGATGGTTTTCTTTGTCCCATCTTTTTTCTTGATATCGCAGTTGGTGGTGAAAACGTGAATGATGGTACTCCACATCGTGTACATGCGGAAGTAGTACTTTGAAGAAATCTTAAGGTCTCCTTTTCTTTATAGGATATGGTAATCACCTTCTATTTGTCCTAAAATGTGCTACGTTAGTAAGTTAGTAAGCGATTCTGGCCACGTCATCGGTGTGGAACTAAACTCTGTTAGTTAGATGCAGTTGTCATCTATCACCTTGAAGTCATTTGACATCGATCGTTAGGCAGATCTTTATGCTACGGGTTAAAACGTGTGTGCTGTTTTCCTTTATCTTTCTAGCTTCAGGAGGCTGACATCGTGGTCTTAGGCTCGCCCAAGCCAGAGGAGATTCCCCTTTCTTGGATCCAACCAGGAACGACTGTTCTCAACTGTTCCCATGACTTCCTATCAGGTAAATGTTTTAAAATAGGTGCCAGGCCACTGACAAAAGTAGGTAAGATTGTTATGAGAAATGTCAGCCTTATTCAGAAGAGAGTATGTTCCTGAAATGTTAGTCATTGTCAACATACATACACAAGATAAGAAACTTAGAAGGTTGGTTGCCTACTTTTGGGATCACCTGATATTGGAACCATATTGTCAGGCAAAGAGAAGCCAAGATGCCATTTGCAGTGGCTGCCTTCTCCTCCTCCCATGTTGAAATGTCCACCTGCTGGCCTCCAGCATCCAGCAGTGGCGCAGGCTGTGACCTAAAGTATGTAATTTGTACGTGTGTAAGGTGAACTAGAAATAGTGGTCGTCGCCATCTCTTAGAAAGCAGCAAAATCCTTTCTCTCAAAGAAATCTTAGCTGAATCTCAACAGGTGAAAGCAGATGAAAGAGGGAATGGAGACCAGGCCTCGGGTCTCCCTGATTCTCCTGCAGTGACCCCTCAGGCACTTCCTTGGAGGCCCAGAGTCACCTCAGAGCAGTGTGAGAGTCACCGTTAGAAACAGAAGTGGGCTTAGGCTTGGTGTTGATATTTGATGGTATTTCTCCAAAGGATCAAGGAAATGACCCGGACCCCACCAGGCCCACCTTTAGGACACCTGGAGCTGTGCCAGCACCAGGACACCCAACCAAGGGGGCAGTAGGAGCCGGCCCAGACAGGAGACATTTTCTCATTCACAGAAAGACATTCTGAGGCTAAGAAAGCTTTGGACCACACTCAGCTGACCTCCTCAAGTCCCTGAGTAACGTGTGTGCAAGAGACAGTGGCAGAGGGAGGCTAGGAAACTCTCCTTCCTTGTTGCTTTGGCCTCCAAATTTCAGCATGGAGAGGCCTATACTCCAGGCCAGCGTTTTTCCCCCCAAAGCTGGTCGGAACTCGGGCCAGCGTGAGTGGGGGCCTCGGCCCTCTTTCCCCTCTGCCAGTACCACACTGGAATTCTAGATCCTGAAACCTTCTAGGCAGCCCCACAAAAGAGTGAAATAGAGAATAGGATCCAGGAGAAAATAAATATAACTTCCGACCCGGACACCTTGAGATAACTCTTTTACATTTTTCCATAAAAAGGCAATAAACAGTTTTATTGGAATATAATGGAAGGAGAAGAAAAAAATATGATACTAAAAGTATTACTGAAATTCAGATAGCTGTTTCTTCAAAAAGGGAAATATTGGATCCTCCTCTCTGGGAATGTAGCTCCTCCCAGAATTGACGAATCAGAGTGAAAACCGCTCGGGGCTGAAGTGGGTGGGGTGGATTGGAGAGTGCAAGGCAAGATGCTCAGGAATTTCCCAGAATGCTCGTGTACTCAGCTCTTGGATGGAGAGCACAGGGATGAATGAAGCAATCAGAAGTGCAATGTAACATGAATGTGGGATTGATGGCTCTTTTTAGCAAATAGAAGGCACGCGCTAAATAACTTCTTGAACGTGTATGTATGTAGTTTCTGAGTGTAAATTTTTTTTTCCTGAAAAAACCAATGCTTCACCCATCAACAGTGGACACGGTAGATTTCTCCTCTACTCAGAATCCTAGTTGGATTAGGAGAGTCGGTTACGACATTAGTTTTTTTTAGTTCATGCTTCTTTACTATAATATTTACTGGCTTTTTTTAATTAGAGTTTATATATTTAGGACAATTTTGGCACAGTCCTGTCTGGAGATAGGAGAGTCAACTTCACTGTTCTTTTGGAATCCCCATGATTATATAAAAGTGATGTGTTTTTTATTAATAAATCTGTGCCTTATTTTTAATGTTTCTTTTTAGGACATTTACTAAAGGCATTCTTAAAATCCTTAGATTTCAATATAACGATTCTCTTGGGTGAAAAAAGATGAAGGCATTATGTTTTGAGTTAATGATTCTGTATGTAGACTGATGGCAGTTAGTTTATTTTAAATTGATCTGGTCCAGCAGTGGTGGTTCTCTTCAATTTCTAGAATTTCTTTGAGTACCTCGTGCCCAGCATAGCACCTGATGCATAGTAAGCGCTCAGTAAACACCGTGTTGAATGAGTGAATAAACGAGCTCTCAGAATTGGAGTCAGATTCGTTGCATTGCAAGTTGGTTGTAGATTTAGACATTTCCTTCAACTCGTCTCCCACTTGAAAACAGGGCGGGCAGAGCAAAGACAAAAATGGAAAATGCTATGCTGCTAAAATGGATGAACATTTTCCAGTTGGTACTGTTTAGAAGAGCATTAGATTTCTCAATTGTCAAAGTTTTAATTTTAGCAGCTTTGATTAGTATGAAAATTTAATCTATGAGTAAATTGAAGAAAGACTTTTTTGCTCTCTTTTATACATAATCTTGCCACTTTAAACACATGAATAGACTTTTTCAAACATTATTCAAAGGAAGGGTGCTTTTATTTAAGCTTAAGAGCAAAAGAATTTTTAATATACTTTGATTGGGCGAAGGCAGTGTTGTATAATGAGATTTTCATATTCATCTTAATGGTACAGGGTTCCACCCCCCTTGTAAAAATAGGTGGGATGTGGTGATTTATGATGAGGTAATTCTGTAGAGGCATTTTATTGAATATATAATCCCAGGAGAGATTTTCCCCATGGCTGGTATCCCAGAAGCCGAGCTTGGAAAACAATTACAATTAACCTGCTGGATCTGTTCACTTTTCTATGGCTTGACTCTAATGTTTAGATTGAAGGCTGGGTCATATCAGTGTTCAGGTTTCTAGCTATAAAAATAACTAAATTTTTTTATTAAAAAAATTATTTTGAATGAAAGAAGTGGGCTGCGATTGTGTCATGCTCTGTTTGCTAAAGAGCGGAATTCACTCCAGCAAGACTAGTTTATAGCCCTCCACCAGGGCTTATTTCACATGTACCAAACTGCACGAAGGAGACGCTGGTCTGTCGTCTTGGGCCCAGAGAGCAGCATCAACACAGCAACTTCGTGGATCAGAGTGGTTTACAGCGTCATTTTAAGTGAACATAATTCTATTTAGTGCAGAGCGAGAGCAGAACCTGGACTGCATCCCAGGGCTCATGCTGATGAGCTGGCAGATCCTGAGGGACCAAGAGCCTCCCCTTTCACGGCCCTGTAGTGAAAAGAACATGCAATTTGGAGTCAGGATTGATCTGACTCAAAAAGAAGAGGGTTTTGTTTTGTTTTTTAACTCTTAATTGCATTGTACTAATAGGCTGTGTGACTTTGAGCAAATAGCTTAAGCTCTCTGATCCTCAGTTTCCTTGTGGGTAAGATGGAAGCAAGCCTGTTGGCAGGGCTAATTGAGATACCACCTCAGGTGCAGCACCTCTTTCATAGTAGCTGCCAATAATGTCGGGTGACTCCCTCCACACGCTCGCTCCACTTCATTGTGGCCACACTGCCAGCACACGAAATAATTTTCAGACATCATGTTAGCGGAACATAAGTCAGTGTTTGAAAAATCAAGCCCAAGGAAGGAAGAGGTTCCAGGATGTCCTAAGAATGTAAGCTAGGCAGCTTTAGAGAAATTAGCTGCGCATGTAACTTAATCATTATCCTAATATACTTAGAATAAAAGAAGGATATTTGCTTATGACTTTTGAACTTTAATTATTCTAAAATCCATTGTTTCTATTACCTGTTTTCCTTAAATTTTTTTCCAGGAAATTCTGGATGTTTTGGACCCATCCCTGAGATATATTATTGCCAGTGTTTCATTTCAAATTTTAATTAGTTTTCAGTACAATGTATTTAACATTTTTAAAAGGCTCAAGCCATTTAGAATATGCAACACTATTAATTCCTTCTTGATTTGGTTTCAGTCATTTCAAAAAAGCTACTCATAGAAGTTGAGACTAATATTTTAATTATATTCCTTTCTTTGAAGATTCTTGTATTGTATTCCTTTAAAAAAATAGTAATACATTGTCGTTTGATAGTGGAATTCAGATATTTTAAGCTCCGAGTGACACTCTTGAGAGCATTGTCACAACAATTCTACTAAAATTTCATTTATTGCGTTTTACTGTTTATCCTAAAAGGTTAATAGATTTAGCTTAAAAACTTAAAAATCACCAGTGTCTTTTGAAATTTTTATCTGTACTAATTTGTAATTTTTAGCTCTTCCTGTGTTCAAAACTTCACATAAATTTTTTTGGAGTGGCTCGTTCTCCTAGAGGAGGAGAAGATATTTAGAATTCGGCCTATGGGTTCAGACAGTGCTTTTGTGATGAGAGGGGTGCCCTGGGCCAGACTGCGGAAAGGCTGAAACGTTTCCAACGGAGCAGAGATGGCAGGAAGACAGAAGAATGTGCCCTGGTCCCTCCCGTTTCATTTGTTCTGGCAGAATTCCCAGGGTCATCTCAAAACAGCTCCCGTCAGCGAGAGGGCTGCTCTGATTTGCAGAGAAAGCATTCTAACACTTTAGCCTTAGATTTTCCTGTTGTAGAAAGTTCGGTTGTGGTAGAGAAACTATGAAGGAAAGGCTATCTTTTAAAGTGATTCATTGATTCGTCCCTGAAGCAACCGTGAGTTACTGGGGAGTGATAGTGGGAAGTGAAAAGACCCATTTGGTTTGGGATGGGCCCCCTGCTGGACTCGCAGGCCAGTGTAGACAACCCTTCTGGTGGAGGCCTACGTCTACACAGGCAGGGCAGTGAGGTAATGATTTCCTTTCTCGATTCTCTTTAGCCATGAAATTTATTAAGAACATATTCCTGAGTCACTGAGTTACCATCTTAATTGCTTCAAATCCCCTGGATTCAGAACATTTAATTTGGTTTTAAGATACATTGATTCCTAGTACAAATCTAATAACAATGTTCGTGATAGAAAATTTGTGAAGTATAGAATAGTACACAGAAGAAAATAACAGTAACTTCTGATCCAGTCATCTTAGGATAAGCGTTGTACGTTTTTTGATTAAAAAGGCATTTCAGGGGCCGACCTGGTGGTGCAGCCATTAAGTGTGCATCTTCTGCTTTGGGGGCCCGGGGTTCACCGGTTCAGATCCCTGGTGAGGACCTGGCACTGCTCATCAAGCCACACTGTGGCAGGCGTCCCACATATAAAAGTAGAGGAAGATGGGCATGGATGTTAGCTCAGGGCTAGTCTTCCTCAGCAAAAAAAAAAAAAGAGGAGGATTGGCCGCAGTTAGCTCAGGGCTAATCTTCCTCAAAAAAAAAAAAAAGCATTTCATTTAATTTTATTGGATGGAATAGAATGGAAAGAGAAGAAAATAATACACTAAAAGCATTACTGAAATTCAGATAACTGTTTCTTCAAAAAGAGAAAGATTGGTTCCTACAGGATTCTTCTAAAGTGTATGTTCACTTTGCGTTGTGTTTAAAAATCTTTGTTGATTTTAGGCATGTTCTATTTTCTGCAAGGCGGTGGCTGAGCTTATGGGAGGAATTAATCACTATGTAATTCTGTGGGTGAAATTTTCTTCATTCATCTGGTTATTTGTGGTTGTATTCTAGGAACATGCATTTATAAATTGATACTAGCTCCTAAAATGTATGTTTTTCTTATTTCTCCATCATTTAAAGATAGAGATAAGAAAGAGAGAAGCGTGTGTATTCTCCGTAGTGGTTGGACGGGATCTTGAGATCAGATCTCTAGTAGTTCAAACAAAACAAAACAAATCTCTCTCCTCCCCTGGACTCTTGGCTTTTGCCTAAATATGATTTATAAAACTGTAGTGTTGCTAATCTTTAAACAGTACCCGGGGGATATGATTTTTCCAAGACCCTTAATACATTTGACAACAGAACATCACAAAACACGTACCCTGAAGTATTTTGTGCTCTTTCTTGCAAAGGACTGTCAGAAAAATGGATAATTTAAAAGTAGAGCGGTCCCCCAAAAAAGAAGATAGTTTCTTAGTTCAAAACAGTTGCCGTTAGAAATGTTTCTTTTCTCTGCGGGAGGATGTAGGCATTTTATGTGTGTGTTTGCTGTTCATAAACTTCATAAGTGCAACTAAAGGAGGGAAAAGTAGTTCTTATAAATGCCTATTTGGAAATCCAGGTAATCCCTAAAATTAATATCCTAAAATGTAATTTCTCAGTTTTGATGGAAAATTGGTCACATTACTTTTCTAGCAGGGATTTCTTGAATTAGCAAAGAAAGCCTGACCTTTCACATAACACTTTGGCTGGGCTCGTCCTACAGAAGTTTCAGTCCCCCTTCTTCTTTTTTTTTTGAAGATTGGCCGTGAGCTAACATCTGCTGCCAATCTTTTCTTCCTCTCCTCTTCTCCCCAAAGCCCCGCAGGACATAGTTGTATATTCTAGTTGTCGGTCCTTCTGGTTGTGCTGTGTGGGACACCGCCTCAGCATGGCTTGATAAGCAGTGCCAGGTCCACACCCAGGATCTGAACCCGTGAAACCCTGGGCTTTGGAACTAGAGTGCACGGACTTAACCGTTCTGCCACTGGGCCGGCCCCTAGTCCTCCTTATACTTTATATTCATAAGTGAAATTGCTTTTATTTCATATGTATTGTTTAAACATACACACTACATGCCAAGCACTTTACAGACCCTATCACATTCAATTCTCATGAAATTTTATGAGCTTGATTAACATTAATTAACCGGCCCAAAGTCACAATTGCTAGTAAGAGGGAGAGGCGACATTTTAATCCAGTCTAACTCTGAAGTCTGTGGGCCAGTGAGGAGCCCCAAGGTGCGTCAGGGACTGGTGGCCTACCTATCGCTGTGCCGTGACATCCTAACATCCTTGGCTGAAAATGAGAACAAGATTCAACGTGCTGGCTTTTTACAACACGCAATTAGTTATAAATGATAATATGCTGCAAATGTTTCTTTCCTCACTTTTTAACAGGGAAACTTGGATGTGGTTCTCCCGTGGTACATTTTAGCGGCCTCATCGCGGACAACGATGTGTCTCTTCTCGCGGCAGCTCTGCGGATTCAGGTGTGTTTGACGCAGCTGTTTGAGAATTTTTGAGTTTAGAGCTTTGATTGACAGTTGCTAACAGTTTGCGAGTGTTTTCTGTTTAGCAGACACGGTGTTAAACACCTTACCCACATAATGTCATTTAATTCTCACAACAGCCCTATGAAATGTTACTCCCATTTGATAGATGAGGAAATGGAGACAGAAAAATTAAGTTACTTGCCTTTTATCACATGAGGCATGAGGGAGGGACCCAAAGCAGGGTTCCTTATTAGTTGTCTGTTGCTATGTAATAAATTACCCCCTACATTTAGCAACTTAAAACAAGAAGCATTTATTACCTCACAGTTTCTTGGGGTCAGAGATTTGGGAGCAGTTTAGCTGGATGGTCCTGGTTTAGAGTCTCTCATGCAGTTGAAATCAAGAGATAAGTCGGGGCTGCAGTCGCCTGAAAGCTTGACAGCGTCCAGAGGATCCGTTTCCAAGATGGCGCACTCACATGGCTGTTGGCCTGTGGTGTTTAAGTCCTCATTGGCTGTTGGCAGGATGCCTTAGTTCCTCCTCATGTGGACGTCTCCATAGGACTGCTCACCTACCCCAGAATGAGTGATCCAAAGGAGAGAGCAAGGAGGAAGCCGCAGTAGGTTTTATGACCTAATCTTCAAAGTCACAGGCTGGCACTTCCTTTCTTCCTCTTTGCTATAAATGAGCCACCAAGGCTCACCTCCTGAGGACAGGAGTCTTAAAGAATTTGTGGACATCTTTTCGAGCCACCACCATCTGTGTGACCCAGAGCCCAAGATCTGCAGCTCTCGTGTCCTGGTGATGCCGGAGCCTGCCGTGGTCATGGCTGCTGGCAGTGGCACTGAGCAGCAGTAGAGAAAGCTGGGCCTCAGTTCCTGCCGCAGTAGAATTAAACAGAAGCAAGTTGTAGTTCATTTCTTTCCTACACACATAGTAGTACACAGTTACAACTTTTTACTTCAAAGTGGGATATAATATGTTTCTGTAAGGATTATGTGCTACATCTCAACGAAAGCCAAATTTTATTTCTGTGTGTGTGTGTTTCACTATTTAATGATTCGATTTGCTTGTTCTATTCTATCAACTGTAGGAGGGTTGTACTCGAAATGGGGTTGCAAATTTTGGAAGCTGGATCTGGAAGCTGATCATTCATGCATTCTCATATTTTCCTCATTTTTTTCCTAATGAAGATGGAGAACCCACTCAGCATAATTTTACCATATACTTCATGTCTAGTGAGCTCTTAAACTATTTTAATGGTGCAATAGCTCACATTTTCCTTTCTAAGAAAAACCTGCGATTTAATTATGTGAATAAAATTATTCTTGATACTCACTTGGGTTATAGTGCAACTTTATCATCTTTTTCATGACATAACATCCCTGAACGGTATTTTCATGGTTTAGACACATCACTGTCAGCTTGTACGTTTGTAACATGCTTTCCTTTTTCTGTCCCTGCTGAAGAACGTGGTCAGTAGTGGCAGAAGATGGCTCCGGGAGCAGCAGTACTCCAGGTGGAGACTTCACTGCTTGAAGCTTCAGCCTCTCTCCCCCGTGCCAAGGTATCTGGGTGATTCGTCTACGCTGATGTCAGCTTGCCAAAGGGCCTTAGATATTGAGGTTATCCATTGGGTGGGGGTACAACTCACGGTATTACGGCTTTGTGGGTAGATAATTTTCTCTAATCAAATTACTGTACAATTTTTTCTCTGAAGCCCTCCAAAATTAAGTCATAATGGGCATTTTTTTACCATATTCTATAAATTCTAGGACGCGTACTTTTTCATTTCTCAGATCAGGAGGCACGTGACCGTTGATGGTCTATCTTGTGTTCAATGCCGATGTTTTTTCTTCTTAGCGATCCATAAAATAACGATGTCTTTGATTTGACAAAATGTAGTAATGTAATATTTGGAAGACCTTTTCAGTGTTGGAAATGCCCAACACACACGTCAGCTTGGTCCTAAGGCCCAGGTCGGTTTCTCCTCTGGGGGTAAATGACCAGCCAAACCAGACTCCGTTCCATGTGGGAAGTGAGCTCAGCTTTCATGAGAACGTGGTGCTGTCTTCTCTCTGACAGGATGCTCTGTGAGAGTCCAGATGGGTATTTTCTTCAGTGGTATTTAATGAAGTGTAAGCTACATATTCTCTCTGTATAAATCTGGAAATACAGACTGCAGGCCATAGTCTCAGCATGTGACTTAGAATAATTAGTTAGATATGATATCTGAGCCAGAGAAATGTATTTTCCAGCCTCATAATGAATCCTCGCTGACTGCCTCCCCTCCGGTGAGTCGGGCCCAGCCCCTTCATCCAGGGTGTGCATCCTGCCAGCCCATCTCTGCATGGGCCGGTCCACCAGCATTGGAATACACAGCGTGTCGGTAGATAAAACCTCCAGTAATTGACTCATTTTTCAGTTGATAACCAGTTGCTTTTTAGAATTGACCTCTGTTTCCTTGGGCAGTCAGCTGAACACTGTGGTCTGATTATAAGGCCCCAGGCTGGTGAAACCCTCCAGGCTATGTTTTTGCCCCAGAAATAGACTAAACATCATAGTCATCTTCTGTGTTCATTAATACATGGATTCCGAGGCCTGTTGTTCTTTGTAATATCACCCCTGTAGTTTTACAATCTGTTTCATCAAATATCTTATTTTTGCAGTTCCTTATGTTGTTATAGGACCTTAATTTTTAAAAGCAAATGAGTAAACTCTCCTTACAGAAAGCTAAAAAAAATTGAGATGGACCCCCCCCCCAAATCGTATACCAAAATCTTTGTATAAATCAAAATAAATTCTGCTTGGGGAAAAAGTGCTTTAATTGCTTCACCAAATTTGAATTCTAGAGCCCCTGGGGAAAGAGAGACAGGCTGAGGAGTTTATAAATCAGCCAAAAAATCAAGATGATGTCACTAGCACTCTTTAGCTAGGGAAGAGAAAACCGTGGAGGTTTTCCAAGAGTGGGCTGTTCAGTTTAGGAGATTGTGGCAGGAGAGGAAGAGAAAAAAGATAGAGCCAGGGAAGCAAAAGTGGAGTAGGAGTGTGGACGGTGGTGAGTGGCGGGCTGGAGGGAGGACTGGGAGGGAAGATGCAGGCGAGCCTGGGGAGGGGACTACTGCTGCCTCCGCACAGAGCTCAGCCCACGTCTGGCCCCAGGCGTGCTCTCCCCTCTCCGAGCTGCTCTAGCGCCCTTCAGAAAAGTCAGGACTGGAGACAGGTTTACTGTGATCTCTTGCCCCAAGGTCAGACCGCTGTGGAGAATAGTATGGGTGCTGAGAGTAAGTTGTCAGCTGCGGCAACAGGAAAAAACCAGAGCAGAGGCTGCCTGCCAGTGGAGAGGGCGATTGGCCTCCACTGGGGGATGCTGCTGTGCCCCCTGATAAGGGCTCCAGGACGGTCGGGGCACACGGTCGGGGCACTGCGCTCTTCTCAGATGTCAGCCCTTAAGACAAAGTCTCTGATGCCTGGTCTCCTAAGGTCTGGCTTGGGCCTGCCAGGTCGCACTCTCAAACAGATGTTCAGACAGACAGATGGATGAAGAGAAATGGCTGAGCTCAGGAGCCCCGAAAGGCTGTCTCTGAGAAGCTCAGCACATGCTGACGTTCGCAGCACTCCTGTAAGATGAGCAGTGGGGTTCTCATCTTGCCAGTGAAAGAGAACAGTTAAATCATTTGCCCAGTAACACTCTGGAGTTCCTAAAATTTCCTGCATCTGAGGTTGAGCTTCAGCCACTAGGTCCATTTACCGACAGTTATGCAATTAATTAAACATTTTGAAATATGATTTCAGACTTGAAATAGGAAGGAGAGAGCGAAAGTATGGACACAGATAAAACACAATAGCATTTCCATATTTTTGAATAGCCAAGGGACACATGATCCTAGCCCAATAAGAGCATTATGCAATAACCCATGTATTTGTGGTTAGTGAGTGCACTGATGACCCACAGAAAGCATCGTACTCCACAATGGATTTATACTTACAGGAGGCCGAAGGACACATTGTAATATACAGTTCTCATCTCCTTGGGTGTAGGTGTCATCTTTGTACCTGGGCAGCATTCTAGGATCTTTATGAGTTTTTAGGAGTTGCTTCTCTAAAGAAATGTACCATTCTCATGCACATTAATTGTTAGCAGTTGTGCTTAATACTGCTTGGACAAAGGACCACAAAGCCATTGCGTTGATTTAATTGTTGGCGTGGTGTCTGGCTATTTTTCACTCAAGCAGCGACCACCTAAGCTGAGAAGACTCCTGCCTCTTCTGTGTTTTCCCCCCAGTGATATTGAGATTTCAAGAGCACAGACTCCAAAAGCCGTGGATGTCCTCGCCAAGGAGATAGGATTGCTTCCAGATGAAATTGAGATCTATGGCAAAAGCAAAGCCAAAGTCCGTTTGTCCTTGCTGGAGAGGTTAAAGGACCAAGCAGATGGAAAATACGTCTTAGTGGCTGGGTAAGACCACTTTTCAAATCTATTTTACTAAAAAGGGCCTGTTTATAAAACTCTCTTCTATCTTTATATCTGTCGTCACACCCATCAAATGCATCCTATTCTCAAATGTGGCGTTATTTTGTCCATTTCACTTGGCATCCCTTTGTTGGACATGAGGTAAGTTTTTGTTTTCGGCGCAAAACAAATTAACCTCCTCCACAAAAGATAAAGCAAAGGGAGTTCCTAATCCAGCCCTTTATTTTCTCTTTCTCTTAAGATATCTTGATCACCCTTGTTCCACTTTGGATTTTTCATTTAGCTTTTCATGATAAAAATCAAAATAAGAATTTAAAGTGAAATATTTTGAACGGAGTAGAGATTTTCTCTGTGTGTTCTCAGAAAAAAACATTTTAATGGAAAATGTACAAATCATTGTGTGAAACTCATGTTTTTCTGTTAATATCCTTAATATTTCTCATTTTTGTATTTACAAAAACTCATTGTTTCTCTTTTCTTGCATTTCAGAGTTAATGTTGGCCCATTTTCATTTTCATTGGTCATTTTACAAAAGGCAAATGTGCAGTTTTTGTGAAAAGGAGGGTTTGCTTTAATTTCTCTCTTTTTAAAAAGAAATACATTCACTAGCTGAAGAATGATAGAAAGCAAGGGATTTCAAATATTCATTCAATGTGACCTGAGGAATCATCATGAGACCATATAAATTCCTCTGTTGTCTTGAAATTTCATTGCATAGACATGCAAATGATATGTAAGCCAAGGCTTGAGGTACAAAAACCTATTTGTTAACAGGCAGAGACATTTCTAATAACTGGACTTGACTCATCGTTAACTTCCTTTTTGCATATCTAATGATTATTATAAGTGCTTTATTTCTTTTTCTTGTTAGAAAATTATGCATGCTCATTGTACAAATATTCCAAAAATACAGAAGTATGAATGAGAAAGTAAACCTTCCTGAATTCTACCACCCAGGCTTTTAACATTTGAGACCATCAAATGAGACCATCCCACACGTGCTGTTCTGTCTGTGACTTGATTAGTCAACAAAGTGTCGTGTGCCCAGCTCCATGGGAGTTCATATGGAGCTGTGTTGTCCTTTTTCATGACTACATAATATTCCACCGCTCACATCCAACATTCTTAAAGTGGTAGGGAAGGGAGTCCCGGGGGCGGGGGGGTGGTAAAAATGCCTGAGATGAAGGTGGATTCCATTTTACACATCTTCCTAGCCCTGAGAGGCACTGCCTTGGCTCAGTTGCTGGTAAGATAGTACTGCATGTTTCTAATTCTTCAACTATATGGAGGCAGAAAAATGATTTGAAAATATCATAGGGATGCCCCATAATTCATTGGACCAATTCTCTGTTGATGGACGCTTAAATTGTTTCCCCTTTTCGGCCATTATAAACAGTGCTGAAATTAACGACTTGGGCATGCGTCTTGTTAGATTTGTCCATTGTCTCCCTAGGAAAAATGCCTAGAGGTGAATTCAATTTTTTAAAACTACAAATAGGGGCCAGCCCGCTGGCATAGAGGTTAAATTTGCACACTCCACTTCAGCAGCCTGGGGTTTGCAGGTTCAGATTCTGGGTGCAGACCTACACACCACTCATCAAGCCATGCTGTGGCAGTGTCCCACATACAAAATAGAGGAAGATTGGCACAGATGTTAGCTCAGGGCCAATCTTCCTCAAGCAATAAGAGGAAGATTGGCAACAGATGTTGGGTCAGGGCCAATCTTCCTCAAGCAATAAGAGGAAGATTGGCAACAGATGTTGGGTCAGGGCCAATCTTCCTCACCGAAAAACAAACAAAGCTACAAATAAAGCAAGATAGCATCCATAGTGTCACCTCTTTAATGGTTTAATAATTCCTTCATGTCTCCTCTCCCTCCCTCTTCTCCCTTCCCACCCACTCCCCGTCCTCCTCCTCTTTCTCCACCTCCTCCTGTTACTGTTTTGAGGAGAGGTGGACAGCCACAGTCTTTCAGAGTCGCTCGGCAGCCGTAGTTTTAAGGAATTCCTCCCTTGCCGTTGCATCTCAGTTCCCTGTGGCTTAAACCTTCTCCTTCAGGCTTCCCGCTCCCTTCCAGTTGAACTCCTGACCCTAATGGGGTCCTTTCCAATTTAGGACCCCAACCCTAATGTCCCCATAACAGAGCTGCAGCAAAGCTCCTTGCCGAGGGGAGATGTTGGTCCCACCTGTAGGCCCCCTCTGGGCCAGATCCGTGAAGGGAGCCAGCTGCCTCCTCGGAGGACTCCTGGGGCCCAGCACACATCTAGTCAGTGTCTCTTTCCTGGGAGTATACTTCATGCAAGTTCGTTTGCAGTGAATAAACAAACTCTTGGACGTTAAGAACGTCTAAAGCAAGTTTAGCATCTTGTCTGCGGATTTGTCCCCTTCTTCCAGGCTGATGTGCATTGGTGGGTGTGCTGGTGTCCTCACCCCGTTTCGGGTAAGAAGACTTAAGGAAAACTCGAGAGGGTGTGTTCTCAGTTTGCAAAGGGAGACTCATGCCAGAGTTTTTCATATGGAGCGGCTGTGATTTACTGAGGTTTGGACTTGTCAGTATTAGAAATAAAAACACAAATCCGGACATGCCCCTGGCCTTAGCTGGGATCACAGAATTGATACTTCTAAACAAAAGCTCTGAGGGTATTGTTAGCAGATTTCAACCTTGATGTCACATCGTCAAGGCCTGGGCTCCAGCCACGGGCTGGAGAGTGACCACCAGCCTGGCTACCTAGGATTACGGCCCCGTGTTGGTCCGCACCCAGTAGAATGTTCCTCCACATTGTCTCTCTGCTAGCACGGATGTGTGTAACTGAGCTCAAGAAGCTGGGCTGCCATGTTGTAGATGAAATTAAACCTGAATTCTCAAGTACAAATTTAACCCCTGGAGATCAACAGTTCTTTTTCTGACGTTGTGGTATAAGTTCCCTTACTTAACAAAGACCGATGAAGGAACAGAAGTTAAATTGCATTCTGTTCAACTGCATTGAAAAACAAAGCTGTGAGGGTAGGATTCTGAGATACGCATGCATCTCCAGCAGAACTTGATGGTTCTTGGAAAAGATATACCACACTCTCTTCCATAAGGGGGGAATAAACTCCCCCCACCAGCACAGCAAATCATATTTTTGTAAGTGTGTAAATTACCTTCATTTTCTAATCTTTTAATAGCTGGATGTTTGAGATCAGCCTAGAACACAGACCATCATTTTGCTTATAATCTAAAATGAATGGGGCCGGCCCCGTGGCGGAGTGGTTAAGTTCGCGTGCTCTGCTTCAGCAGCACAGGGTTTCGCTGGTTCAGATCCTGGGTGTGGACATGGCACCGCTCATCAGGCCATGTTGAGGCGGCGTCCCACATGCCACAACTAGAAGGACCCACAACTAGAATATACAACTATGTACTGGGGGGATTTGGCGAGAAAAAGGAGAAAAAAAAAATGAAAATGAAAAGTTCACTTGAAATAAAAATCACCTCCATAGTTTTACTTTTGGTCAGGTCAATTATGGAAAAATGACATCAGCAAGCTGTTAGACACACTGTTGCAACTTCTACAGAAATATGAATGACCACTCCGTGAAATGGAAAATCACTCCTTTTTCTGAAAGCTTTTTTATTTTGAAAATATTGGCCTATTGTATAAAAACTTAACATAAAGGAAAGTAAAAAGGAGAATAAACCTCTTTAGTGAAAAGTATTAAAATTTTTTATATTTTCTTCAGGATTTTATCTGTGCATTAAGATCATGCCATAAATACCATTTTGTGTCCTGCCTTTTTTCTGAATACTATAACATAAATCTTTTCTCATGCTTTAGAGTTCAGATACCCAAGTAATTTTTCCGTAAACCTAAATAACAATCTATTTGTTCTTGTACATTTGAATTTATGTATAAATGTGATTTAAATATATCGAGAATGGGATTAAAATATAAAACGGGCTTTTTAAGAAAATCTTTTACTATTAATAACCCAAATGCCGAACAGATTAATTCGTTTTAAAAAGCTGTTCTTCAAACATTAGAATTTCTTACTCCATCAGCATCATCTGTGTTTCATCAGCTACACATCGCTTGGTATTTACACCTACACATCACTGTATTTGCTTTGCCTGACAAAACGAGAAGCATTGGGAATTATTCAGGGAAATATGCCAAAAGAATCTTAGGGGCTCTTGGGTTCTACATATTTTCCCAGTTACACTAATGAAAAGGAATTTGTTTGAGAACTTGACTCGGACTGCAGCTGTGGGGCGTTGAATGTGTGTGCAGGATGCGTCTCCATCGGCCCTTTACCGATTTCTGTGCAGAAGTTTCTAGAACTTCTCTGAATTGCTTGGACAGAGCCGTTAAAAAAGAAACTCAAACCGGTCTGTGAGTCGACTGAATTTCACATTAAAGAAAAATGAAAATCATTCACGGCGCTTCATTTTTTTCTGTAGAGTGCCAAATACCTGATTTGAGTTTTTTATTTATTTTAATGTTTCAACTCATTTTGGTCTACGTAGAAACCTTTACTAACTTTTCTAAGGTTCTGCTTTTCTGCCTTGGGTAACTATTTGACTGTCTGTGAGTTTTTCCTTTATTTGCACTTCTTGCAGAATTTAGAAGAAACCACTACTGACAGGGCCTTTGAACTATTGACCTCAGTCAAGTGTGATGGGAAACAACCAAATGGAACATAGAGTTTATCACTAGATAATACAAGGCTTGTTAAAAACCCTCAAATCGTGAAGATGCCTGGGATGAGTGATATACGTTCATACAGTGTTTGAGCGTATAGTTTTGGAATTCATGGTTAGACCCCAGGCTGATGGCAATAATATATGTGTTTAACAAGATTCTAGATTTTGAGAGCAGTTCAGAGTTTTACGACTTCTGTCTGCCTAAGCGATCTCTTTGACTTTTGAGTACATGGTCAACTTCTTTCAGATCGTGTCCAAATTGTCACAGAGGACTTCAGTACATTTTTACTGTAGTTGACAATAAATATTTGTCTTAGCAACAGTGTCATTCTTTTTTTTTGTTTTTTTGAGGAAGATTAGCCCTGAGCTAACATCCACTGCCAATCCTCCTCTTTTTGCTGAGGAAGACTGGCCCTGAGCTAACATCCATCCCCATCTTCCTCCACTTTATATGTGGGACGCCTCCCACGGCATGGCTTGCCAAGCGGTGCCATGTCCGCACCCAGGATCCGAACTGGCAAACCCCAGGCCGCTGAAGCAGAACGTGTGCACTTAACTGCTGTGCCACCGGGCCAGCCCCATGTCATTTGTTTGTCAACTGTTTCTTACTCATCTGTACCCTGGACGAGTGACAGAAATCAAGGAGAGTGGGCATAGTCCTTCACCTCAGTAAGCTCGTGGCCTGGTAGGTGAGCCAGACGTGTCAGGAAGCTTAGCATAATGCCCTCGCAAAAATTACACCATAAACACACGATAATGCTGTGGGATATCAGAGGGGGCACATAAATCTGCTGGGTCAAGTTGAGGGAGGGGTGAATAGCAATTACAATTCCATCTCCAGAAACTATAAGCTCTCACAGAATTAGGTTAACATGGCTCTTGGTCTTTTCTAAGTCAACTTGATAATTTGGAAAACGAGCTCAAGATACTGGCACAACAATTAAACCAAATTTTGATACCAAATGTAGGAATGACGTGCAACAGATTTTCTCAGAGCTCTCCTTTTATTGCTCCGAATAAATACTTCCTCCTTTCTGAGTTTCCTGAATCGTTTAGTTGGCAGAAGGCTAAGCAGCCCTGTGTTTCTAATTAAGAGTTGGACGTTAGCTGAAGTTGCGCAGAGGTCATCTCTGGGCGTGCCGGCTCTGGGCTGTCTCCAGCAGCTGATTTAGCATCTCCTTGGGAATGATCCTTTAATCCTTCATGTGACACGCTGAAGTCAACCACCTCGTCCTTTGCAGACAGTCAGTGCTCACTATGGTACTTCCACTACCCTGTGGTTGACACTGCATTTTCTTTACAGGCTGTGGTGACATTGGGATGCCTGTGGCTCTTTCACTGCTTTTCTTCATGTTGTACCTAAGGAACTAGAAAGTTGGCTCAACCCATAAACACCTTCCTCTAACTCTGAGTCTTCATGTTGACCCAGTGTCGTGTGGCTGGAGGAGTCTGAGGTTGACCTCACCGAGCTGTGTTCGGGTTGGCTCACCAGCTCCACCTGCACAGAGGTCACCAGCAGTGTCGTTGCTAAATTGAGTGACCGCTTCTCGGACCTCACCCGGCTTCAGACCCCACACATTTGACTCTGGACCACCCTTGGTGTCCTGCCGAGGCTCCCCTGACAAGCCCCTGCCTCCTCCTGAGGGTTTTTCTAACTTTCTGCTGCTTTTCCCTAGTTTCCTTCGGTCTCTCTGCTTCTGACTATTCCTCAGGAGGAAATGTTCCTAACAATTCTGTCTTTATCTTTTTTCACGCTCTCATTGAGTAATCTCACTCATTCCCATGCTTTAAATTGCTAATTATAGTTAATGTTTTCCATCCATAGAAATAACCTAGTGATGTCGGGGGACTTTCCTGGGTTTGATTCCCAGCTCTTCTGCTTACTAATTGTGTGACCTTGGGCAAGTCACCTAAACTCCCTCTGCCTCAGTTTCCTCATCTATCAAGTGGGGATAAAAATAATTAACCTGATAAACATAAAGCACAGAGCCTAGCACGTTAATTACTCCAAACTCAGCCTCAGTTTTATCCAGTTAATATTTATGCATTTGTCAGATCTCAGCTTAGATGTTACTTCCTCCAGGAAGCCTTCCCTGGTGTTCCAAATCTAATTAAAGTCTCCTTCCAGGTGCTCTCATAATACAGTCTAATTGTCCTATCCATCCGTCTTAGTATTTATCACGTTCATTGTAATTGCTAGTTTGTCTGGGCACATCCTCTGGCAGCCATAAGCTCTGTGAGGACAGCAGTGGAGTCCAACGTGGTCATCATTGTGTCCCCATAGTCAGTAGCCTGGCCCATAGTAGTACTTACATATTTGGATTGCTGTGGTGGCCTGAGATGGTTGGGGATGATGAAGTAAGGGCATTACTTCTTTGTGGTCACATAATTAGGTTTTGTGGGTCAGAAAACTCTATCACCGGTTTTGTTGTGGTTGAATATCCTAGGCAACCTGATTTGCACCATCTGAGTCATGGAGGACCAAATTGCAAGCCCAAATGACAGTTTTTAAAACTTGTTACAATGGTTAGAGTAGCTCAGGACCTATTTTATGAGGCCTTACTTGGGAGTGGAGTACACACCTGTCCTATAACTTGATTCTGTGATGTTGTCCTGAACCTGTGATGCTGGGTTTTGTAGGGGGTTGTAGTCAACAGTGAGCTCCTCAGAGCCTTAGTGTAGTGTCCTCAGAATCTCTGGACTTAGTCTTTCCAAATATTTGAGAGGCTGTAGTATGGGAAGGGGTGGGGCTTCGTGTGTCTGATTCCAAGAGATAGGAGGCTACAGGAATGCAGACATTTCCTCTTTAGGAAAAAGAACTTTCTAACTGTAAAAGCTCACTGGAAGGGACAGACCCCCTCGCCGAGTGGTTAAATTCACGCGCTCCGCTGCAGTGGCCCAGGGTTTCGCTGGTTTGGATTCTGAGCACCGACGTGGTACCGCTTATCAGGCCACAGTGAGGCGGCATCCCACATGGCACAACTAGAGGGACCCACAACTAAAATATACAACCATGTACTAGGGGGCTTTGGGGAGAAAAAGCAGAAGAAAAAAAAGATTGGCAAATGTTAGCCCAGGTGCCAATCTTTAAAGAAAAAACCTGGCTGGAAATGAATGGTCCATCCGGGAGGTCATGAACTCCATCGCTGCTTGTGTTCAAACATGGCGGCTACAACCCTGGGCACTGATATCTAGAAGGAGGTGGATGAGTGGGGACGTTAGGATCCCTTCTAATCCTGAGTGTCTGGCCAAGCCTCGCTCACTCATGGACCGTTGAGTTAGGCCCTGTGCCCACGTTATGCCCCCGTAAATGGCCCTGGAAGAACAAACGCCAAATTACCCATCAGCAAGCAACGACATCAGCTTAATTATTTAAACCATTTTGATGGATGATTCTATGCCGTTTCTTGACGTTGATAATGTTATTAGTACCCCTGCCGAATAACTTCTTTTGGTCTCTTGGCAAAGATGTATGTATCCAGACTTTAAGCATGGCCTCTGTGATATGGGTAGACCATCATGGTCCAAGAAATTTGGATTGTTAAGTGTATTTTGGATTGGTATATTCTCTTACCAATATCCTCTGATTTAGTTGATTTTGCATAGGTTGATTTTAGTTGATTTTTCATGGGTTGATTTTTTTGTAGCTTGTCTAGAAAATATTATTAAATTCACTATTTTTTCTCCCCAAATCAGGATCACACCCACCCCTCTTGGAGAAGGGAAAAGTACAGTGACGATCGGGCTTGTCCAGGCACTGACTGCACACCTGAACGTCAACTCATTTGCCTGTCTGAGGCAACCTTCTCAAGGGCCGACTTTTGGAGTTAAAGGTACTTTATTTAGTCACTAGTGTATTTCTCAGAGCAAAATTTTAGGGGAAGAAAAGTTTAAAAAGAACGTCATTAACAAACGTGGAGTTCAAACTTATCAGGAACTGGTGCATTTCATCCCTACATGCGCCCCCTCCTGCACAGACAGTATGTGGAGGTCACCCCAACTTGCTCCTCCCACAGAGAGAGCTGTAGCGGGGTGTCAGTGGAGCCCTTGGTGCCCCCAAACAATGGCAGGGCTCCTGCTTGGGACTCTGACCTCACACAGAAGCTTCCTGTTTCATCGGTACCTTCTGTGCCAGTGATGCTGAAAGTGCCATTTGTAGTGATGTTTGATCATCCTAGCCTCACTGCCTGCATGGAGAAAGGCTCCCCATGCAGGCACTGAGAGGCCCTTTGGTTGGGCTCTGAGCCTCGTCTCATCAGAGTTGCTGTGTGGGGCCTGAGGGGCACTGGAAACTGACCAGCTGTGGACAGAGAGAGGGGATGGAATTCCTCTTGGGCCGTGGCTCAGCTCACATCTGGCCCCTTCCCATCCACCCCTCTTTCTTCATTGATTTATCATGAATCATTCTTCAACTCACTTTACAATCACATTTATTGCTGCAATTACTTTTTGTTCTTGGCACTTTGTGGGTTTTAGCAGGATTGTGTTTATATTACTGTTACAAGTATTAATAACTCCTAACTCATTAAGTATTGATAACTCGTAGAATATCATACATTATGTAGTGGAACAAACACTAGACTTGGAGCGAGAAGGCCGAGGTTTTATTCGTGGCTGTATCTCTAACCGCTGTGTGACCTTTAGCCAGTCATGATTTCTCTGAGCTGCGTCTGTAAAAGTGTAGAAATCTTATAGCACTAAGCTCACAGGTTGTCGTGAAGACCAAAGGGGATGGCATATAAAAAACAGGATATGCACGCGGAAGGCCTCATTGTTGTTTTAGGAAAGAGAAGTCTTTTTAATGTAATAACATTACTATTTTGAGGGATGAACAGCCTGATAAATCTTACATACTATTATCTAAACTAGATTGAAGTATATTGTGGGTTAGTCTGAGTTTATCGGGTGGATTTTTTTTTAACAAAGTTTTTGATACTTACATACATGTGTGAATTAGCTGAAGCATAGCCACATAGATCTAATAATAATTAAAAAAATAGTCTCATATCCTGATGGATATTTTGCTGTAATGACATTTGCTGTATTATTATTACTCCTTTTTTTTTTTTTGAGGAAGATTAGCCCTGAGCTAACATCTGCTGCCAATTCTCCTCTTTTTGCTGAGGAAGACTGGCCCTGAGCTATAACATCCACGCCCATCTTCCTCTACTGTATATGTGGGACGCCTACCACAGCATGGCTTGCCAAACGGTGCCGTGTCCGCACCCGGGATCTGAACCAGTGAACCCCGGGCCGCCGAAGCGGAATGTGCGAACTTAACTGCTGCACCACCGGGCTGGCCCCTACTTTTACTCTTTTTTTGAACAAAAAGATCACAGTCCTTAATTCGCACGCTTGGACGTAGCGTGAACTTTTTCCTCTTCTGTTGTGCTTTGATTGACAGTTAATGTTTCTCATTGCCCGTTATTATTTTATCTTGGGGTACAAGCCTCCCTGTTGAGTTTGGGGAGCTGTGTCCCTGGGGCTCTGTCTGTCCTGTATAGCTGTACCTGGTGACTCATCAACTGATGCCTGATCTGTTTAGGAGGCGCTGCGGGCGGCGGATATGCCCAGGTCATCCCCATGGAGGAGGTAAGACTGCAAAGAGACGTGTGTCGTGTGTCACCATTTTTCCCTCCTGACACCTTTTTTCTGTGCTCCCATCAACACAGGCCCACATCCTATATCCTCCACCCCCCAAAGTCCTAAAGACTCAGAAAACCAAAAATGTTTTCATGGCTCATTTGGTGGCAAAACCTGTCGTACAGCATTGTGAGCTATTTAAGGCTTTTATTGATGCCACTTGGTGTGACTTTTCATGTTTTGCTGCAGAAATATTATTTTTGATTAATGGATACTGAGCTAGACCCTGCTTGGGGTGTTTTATAAATAAATTGTATGTCCATCACAGTACCTTTCTTGAATTCCAAAATATTCTGAATCCCGAAGTTTGTCTGGCCTCAGCGTTTCTGGAGAACAGGATGTGGGCCCTGAGCTCCGTCGCTCATCCCGAGCTCGGGAACACTTGGACTCTTCACTTCTGTAAACTGAGACTCCAAAATCAAATAAACCCAAAGAAAAACGGAGAAAAGGGTCATGGTGTCGATTCCTATTTCGCCAAGCTCTCCTTCCACACCCTCAGGGCCACTCCCTCGTCTCCTGTGTCTGACCAGTGACCAGGTCCCATCACTTCTGTTCTCTGCATTGGCCTCCGAGTTCAGGTCCTGAGAAAGCCTCCGAAAACCTAAGTCTGAGCGGGTTACTTTCCTGTTTAGTGCGTTTCAGTAGTTACTCCATGACTCTCCATCCGGCACAGCATGGCAGGTCCCGGGGCGCTGCTGCCACCTTCTCCCCCGCCTCACTGTCTCAGGTTCCCATGTGCGCCCCTCCTTCTCTCTACCCCGTCAACTCATTGCAGATTCCTGCCCTGTTGTCTCTGGATTCCAAGCTTCTTCCTAAGCCTGGGATGTTCTCCCCTTCCTTTTCTGCTCTCCTTGCCCAGCTTGGACTTCCCTAGGTTCTGTTCCACCCCACAGATTGTGTGTTTGCTCCATCGGGTTTGGTCGGCCGTGGGGAGTCAGAGGCTGTAGGCCCCAGCACTTAGCAGAGTGCCCAGCACGTGGTAGCTCCTCACTAGGAAATATTTGTTGTCTTTGCTGAAGGAAGAGGAGAAGTGTTTCCCCATGGAGGCCTAGGTGTCAGGGACACTACAGGGAAAATTTGGATAAAGAATAGTCCGAGGCATTGCTCAGAAAAATAGCCCCGAGCCTCACGTCTGATGGAGACTGAGTGACATTCGTGAACCCGGAGGATCCAGAGCCAGGAGGCCAGGTTGGGGATGGAGTACAAGGGACATGCCCAGAATAGCTCAGGATTTAGCTGAGGAATACAGCTACACGCCACTTAACAGTGGGGACACACTCTGAGAAATGCATCGTTGGGCGATTTCGTTGTTGTGTGAACATCACAGGGTGTACTTACACAAACCTAGATGGTGTCGCCCACCACACACCTAGACTCTGTGGTACTCGTCTTATGGGACCACATTGTATATGCTGTCTGTCGTTGACCGAAGCGTCATTATGCAGCACATGACGGCACTGAAAGGGCATTGGCCTCCTGCTGTCATGTGGCATTAGCTGCATAGCTCAGAGTTGGACCGAATTTAAGGAACAACCTTGTGATGAGTAGGCCAAACTCAATCGGGCAGTTTGTTCCTTTAATTCGGGGACCTCTCGTACCTTCTTCATCCCTCACTCCCCAGCTCTGAGCACAGTGCCTGACGCTCAGTAGATGTTTGATGACTGAGCACCGTGAACAGACAATACATACTGGAAGATACTTAATTAAGAAATAATCGCGGAAAATGGTCAAAGAAATTCCAGATGAAGAATCGAAAGTGAAAATACTAAGCCTTGAAGGGCAAGAAGGAGCCAGACTCGTGAAGAATGAGGGAAGGCATCGCAGGCGGTGTGAACAGCCTGAAGCAGGAAAAGGCTTGGCCTATTCAGGGAACCAGAGGACACCAGCGTGGCTGGAGCCCGTGGGCCAGCGAGGAGTGAGGGGGGGTGAAGGACAGCGATGGGCCAGCTCTTTCAGGCTGCTGCAGTTCATACCCAAGACGCTAGACTTTATTGGGAGAATCATGCATGGTTAGCCATTGAAGGAATCTTGACAGGTAACATGGTGCAAATTGAGCTTTATAAAGATCACTCTGGCTTTTGTGCAGAGAATAGATTGATGGGGGCTCAGAGTGGACACTAGGCGTCCGGTGAGGAGACTATGCAAGTAGCCCAGGGGGGAGAGGATGGTGACATGGCCCAGGATGGTGGCAGTAACGATGGAAAAAGGGATGTCAATGATTTTAGACATGTTTGCAGAATTAGATGTGGGGGTGAGCAAAGGGGAGAATTCAAGGCTGATATCCAGGATACTAAATTGAGCAACTCTGTAGAATTATTTATTAAAATGGAGGACTGGGGAAATAATGGGGGTGAGGTTTGAACTGTGGTGGCAAAGGGGGACAGTGGTCAGAAGAAGAGAGTCCCGTCTGGGGCCTGTGGACGTCCAAGTGAACATCAGATAGACAGTTGGAAAGGAAAGCTTATATCCCAATTGTAAAATAGGCAAGGGATTCAAAAGAAACATCAGAAAAGAAATATTAACTAACCAATGAATGTTTATCTTCACTAATAAGCAAATTAATCTACTTTAAAACCACTATCAGTTATCATTTTGCTTGTCAAATTGACAGAATTGGATTTTTTAAAATAGTAATAATACCAAGTTTTGCCAGAGATTGAAATCCACTCAGGCACTGCTGGGAAGTGTATGTTTGTAAAACTTTTCTGGAAGGGAGTTAGAAATATGTATCAAGTACCTTAAAAATATTCATGTCCTTTGGCCCAAATAAGTTCATGTTTAGGTTATCTTAAGGAAAAATCGAATGTGTATGCAAAAATTTAATATTAAAACCATTTATCATCACATAATTTGTAGCATTAAAAAATTAGAGGGGCTGGCCCCGTTGCCGAGTGGTTAAGTTCTCGCGCTCCGCTGCAGGCAGCCCAGTGTTTCGTTGGTTCGAATCCTGGGTGCGGACATGGCACTGCTCATCAAACCACGCTGAGGCAGCGTCCCACATGCCACAACTAGAAGGACTCACAACGAAGAATATACAACTATGTACCGGGGGGGCTTTGGGGAGAAAAAGGAAAAAATAAAATCTTAAAAAAAAAAAAATTAGAAAAATCTTAAATGTTTAATAATAGGATATCAAGTAAACTATTTTTTGAAGACTATTTAGTGATGTAAAAATGCTAGTAATATTAACACTAGGTGTAAAAGCTAAGGTCAAAGGTATTATGGTATTATGGTCTCACTATTTAAAATTACAAGTATATGTTATAAAATATATATTCGTATGTAATTTTTCATCTTTTCTAGTGATCATGTATTTTATAAGTTATAAAATAAAATTTTAACAAGAAAATATAAATGTTTAACCTTCCAAGAAATTAAAGAAATGCATCTTAAAACAGAACACCACTTTTTCAACTATTCGATTAACTTCTATTTTAGTCCAGAGGTTACTTTGTTTCTGAAGTAACTGATCTCCTATTTTGCAGATGGCACTTCAACCCATTCAGAAAGCAATTTGGTGATATTATCAAGCGCCTTAATCCAGTAACCACACTGCTGGAAATATATTGCTTTTTAGCAACTAATTTTTTAAAAAAGCTATTTGCATCTATTCTTTATAATTATAACCTTTTTTGCAAAAATGAAAATGTGAAAGCAGTCCAGGCGTGGGAGACTGAAAAATTTTGGTCTATCTACTCAATTATACAGTTCCGATAAACTGTAATATCCATAAGCAAGATTATTACATAAGAATGAGTTCTTTAAAAAAGAAAGTACCAAATTATAAGTATGGCTGATTCTACAAATAATAATGTGCGCACATAAGACTGGAAGGAAAATAGCAGAATTAATAGAGTTATGAGGGTGATATATTTTTTGTATTTCTCAGACTTTCTGTCATATATTATTCTATTACTGTTTATGTTATTCCCTGCCTCATTCCAAAGTATATTTGATACAATATTATTTTCTAAATCATATAAGAATACATAAAAGTCAATGAAATAAGGAAACCAATATTAAGTCCATCAGATTATTTTACCCTTAACTTGAGAATGGAAGAATTTCTGATGACAGATTTGCTCGAGTGCTCTGCTGTCAAGTGGGAGACCTTGACATTGATGTGCTAATTTAGGCTGTTTTATGGACTCAGCTTATTATAAGGATATATAGTTAGCATATTTTATTTATTCAGAAAGTCCTTGAATACTGCCACGGTTGTTTGAAACAAGTAGAAACATATTTTCATGTCCTTTCTAGTTCAACCTTCACTTGACTGGGGACATCCATGCCATCACCGCCGCCAATAACTTGCTAGCCGCTGCTATCGACACAAGGATTTTGCATGAAAATTCTCAAACAGATAAGGTGAGAAAGGCTCCTTGTTGGCCATTTTGGCCATCTTATCCTGGGATTCCTGGATTCTTAAGGAGTTCATGGAGAAACTTCTGGGGTCTGTAAACTCTCTGAAATTTTATTCAAAATATTGTGAATTTTGTACATGTCCTTATTTCTCGGGGAGAGGATCCATACTTCGGTCAGATTCTCAAATGAGTGTATGACCACTGCCAGGCTATTAGGTGAATCACGTTAGCTGTACTTTTCAAGCCAAATATTCTTTGAGATGAGTCTTTAGGTTTGAAGGTGGTGGTAGACCAGTGCCCTTGGTTCTGCCCATAGGTCCAATCTCTGTCTGTACTAAGGGGATTGGAGAGGTGTCTGTTTAGACTGTGGTGTTACCTGCAGCTCTCTGAGATGGGTTGTTAAAGAGGTCAGACCCCCTTGTTGGGCTTCAGGTGCAAACAGTCTGAGATGTAAATCACACACCTGAAGGGGACGGTACCGGGTGCTAATTCCTCATAGACATAGGACATGGATAAAAATGAGACTTTCTGGCACGTTTTACAGGGGTCCTGACTACCTCCAATTAAAGTAACTCCCTCCTGAGTTTTTGAAGCCAAACACAGATTAATATTAATTTGATAGTTATAAGGCTGTAGCTCAAGAAATATATATGTATGCACACTCTTTGCAATGTGCATTATTTCAGATTTGGTCAGATTTATTAAAACGACAGAACTTAAGTCTGCATTGTTCATATAAGCCAAGAATTTTAATAGGGTCTGTTAGCTAAACAGTTTCGTCATAAATGTAATGAACTTTGTCATATCCTATGAATTGTCCGAGTTCATGGTTGGCCCTTAAACTTGTGTGGGGTTTTATTTTTGTTTTGTGTTTTTAGGCCCTGTATAATCGACTGGTTCCTTCAGTGAATGGTGTCCGAGAATTTTCAAAAATTCAACTTGCTCGGCTGAAGGTAAGTTTCCGGTCGGTGTTTCTTTAAAAAGAACATGTCCCAGAAACAAATCAGAAAAATCGTCAGAGCTGGAGATTTTGAACTTGATTTGATTTGGGTTTTCAGATACTCTTTTGGGTCTTAAGCTCTAAAGAAACGGAACAAGATAGCCAAGAAAGCGCTGAACTAGAAGCCTGAGACCAGATCCTGCGCCAAAGAGCTCAGAGAACAAATCAGTTCACCTTTTTAGGTGTCTGTTCTCCATCCATAAAATGAGAGGGCTCCTTTGCTCATCTAGAGGCCCTGACACAGCTAACAAATGAGAATTTCAAAGAGCTCTCTTTCGTGAAATTTGTTATCTAGGAAATAAGATATAGCCTATGAAAATTCGTCTACTCAGCTTTTGCTGCAGCAAGATACTAAGATACCCGTGGGAGTGATCTTCATTCTTGTGCATATTATTTCTTAGTGCCGGTTGCTGCTTGTCCTACTAGTCACATTGATTTCCCCTGGCTCTTTTCCAGAGACTAAAACACAGCTGTGCTGATATAATGTACAGCCACTGGTTGGTAATGATTGGTTTTAAAAATTCACCCCCTTGCTTCTTACAAGTTGAGTTTGTTGAAAATAATGCACAGTAGACTATCTTCAGCAATAACACGTATAGTTTGTTTCCCAGATTCTTTTCTTATACTTCATTAAAAACCACTTTTTTAGAATGCTTCCTTTATAGAAATAGATGCGTTAAAAGTTTTAATGTTTTTTTCCTCAGTGAATTACAAATAACTTATTTTGAAAACACAGACATAAACTTTCCTTGAATGACTGCTATTTGTATTTGAAAAGAAGAACTAACGAGCTGGAGCATCCTTTATATGGACAGCAATGTCCCTTCTGAGCATAGTGCATGGTGACCACGGAGAGCGGCTCCCAGGGCCTCAGGCCGAGACAGACAACAGCAAACAGTGTTTTTTGTGTACTGTCAACCACACTACATCTTCAGATCTGTCATTTTAAGGGTATATTACAAATATCATGTCTTCCACTTAGGAGATATTTGGACTCGCATTTATGAGTTGGCCTAACCAACAATTTACTCAAAGTTCAGTTTGTAAGAACGCTTTACTAGTCATGGACAAAATAAGAGAAGAGAAATCATTTTAGTTCCATTTTGCTTTCTCTTCCTCCCAAAACCGATCGCGTTTTTTCTTCTGCATCCTTAGAGACTGGGAATAAAAAAGACAGATCCCAACACGCTGACAGAAGAGGAAATGAGGAAGTTCGCCCGGCTTGACATCGACCCCTCCACTGTCACGTGGCAGAGAGGTAGGTGCTGACGGCCAGCTCGGGAGCGTGATGATTTCCAGCTGAAGCTCTCGAATCAATTTCACAAAGGCACGATTTTACCTCTTCCCATTCTCTTCCCAGCTTGTGTTTCATAATCCCTCCATTTATTTCAGTCACTATCATTTTACCTCCTCTTCTCTCATCCTGGCCTCCTGTTGGGGAGAAAAGGCTGCACCCTTCTTAAACCCACTGCTCTGTCTGGGCTCGGTCGCATCCACTCCCACTCATTTAGATTGGCAAGGAAAATTACTTCTCTCCTCTGTTTCTTTCTTCTCTGGCCTCTTGTCTTTGTTTTAAAAAGAAGAAATTTAAATGTCTGTGTCTCCCCTTGTTTGTCCCACTGCCCTCTCTACCCACCCTCCTAATTTCTTCCTTTATTTCTTTACCGTTAACTTTTAGCAGCTCTTACATTTCTATTTTCTGTGCTGAATTTTTTCTCCGAGTCTAGGACATGCTTCCAGCCGCTACTAGAATATCCTCTAACACCTCGAATGCAGCATGGAGGGACTCCCGCTATCTCCATCCTCCCTCCCTGCGCCCCTCTTATCAGTGTCTCCCCTCCTTCTCCCACACTGCTCTCGCCAAGGGTGGGACAGTGGGAAAAGCACTAAACGCGGAATCAGGAGCCTTGTTGTGTGTTTCTGCCCTGCCACCAACTTACTGCGTGACCCTGAGTGAGTCAGATACATGTTTTGGGCCTTGGTCTCTTGGAGAAGGAAATGGAGATGATAATGAATCTTACGGGGATGTGGTAATAGCCCTTGAACTTGATAAAACCTAAGGTGCTACAGAGGGTTAGTGATGCATATCCCTGATTCTCTCTGTATTGTTCTCAGACTTACCCACCACGTTCCCCATTTCTGCCTACTTCCAGAACATTCTGATCAGATGCCTGATTTATTGCAATTGCCTTTGAATAGGTTTCCATTTCCATCCCCCAGTTCAGTAGACTCAGATTGTAGGGATGTTGTCCTGTCACTTTCTGGTTCAGAAGCTTCCACGCTGTGTGGGAAAACCCTCCCATACCATGTGGGAAAATCGCCATGACATGGCCTGCCTGCAGGACCCCTGTCTTGCTGCATATCCCTGTGCTCTCTGTCTCCTTTCCGGTCAGACAGGCCCACCTTTGTCCTTCTCCCCGCCCTTGTTCAGCCGTCCCCACCCCGTCTCCCTGGCTTGGCCCTCCCAGACACAGCTCAGGTCCAACCTTTCCTGAAGCCTCCTTCCTGGGCATCCATTCAGCCAGTTCATTAAGAATTCAGTGAGGTGGAGAGACCAAGGCTGGAGGCCCAATCCTGCCTCTACCATTGTGAACTGTGCAGCTTTGGCTGAACAACTTACTCGGTTTCCCTCCTCTTTAAGATGGACTAATGACAGCAGCCTCCCCCTTGGGTGGCCCTCCTAAAACACGAGAGTCCTTTCCAGACGCTAAAGCAGCCCCTAAATGATCGTAGACGCCATTGTGGTAAAGTTGTGTGATGTGGTTTTTCTGTGTGTCTCTCTCCCAAACTCCTAAAGGAAAGGAAAATCTCTTTGGAATCTTCTAAAGATTTTTTTTTTTAATTATGAAAGCAATAACACTGTAAAGGCTTTGGAAATGTCTAAAAGAATACTATATTTACTATACTAATAAAACTACTATTCATAGTTTTTGTGTGCATCTGTGTTTTGTGTGTAATTACAATTATAATTATATCCTCCTAGTTTCACTTACATCATAATATGCGTGTTCCACTTTGTTAGCTCTTTGTTGTGATAGTAATTTTAAATGGCTCTAGAATGTTCCTTTGTGGATGAACTACAACTAACTTAAGCACGCCTCTGTTACTGAACAAACTAACGTCATTTTTTATTTATTTATTTTTTGGGGTGAGGAAGATTGGCCCTGAGCTAACATCCATTGCCAATCTGAGCTAACCCATCTTGTACCAGTCTTCCTCTTCTGTGAGGGACGTCACCACAGCATGGCTTTACGAGCAGTGTGTACTTCCGTGCCCAGGATCCAAACCTGCAAACCCTGGGTCACCAGAGTGAAGCGTGCAAACTTAACCGCTACACCACTGGGCCAGCCCCCATGTTTTGTTTTTTTTTTAATAACTGGAGGATTTATTATAACACGATTATTTCCAAAATGCATAGTCAACTTTTTCAAGGCATTTGTGAGTTTGTATTAACTCTTTTAAACTTTTTTGGAAGTTTACTTATGAAAGAAAAATCATGCCGGTGGAAATTAGTGTATCTAAACCTGGTGTGTGAATATGCTAAAAGAGAAATTTTGACCCACGTGGGGCTTCTTCCACATCTGCATTGTGGCTCCAGCCAAGGCAGCCATCAGAAATGGGCCATGGCTCTTGCAGTGGGTCTTGGAAAAGAGACTATGTGATCCCTTACACCTGGGGGTAAAGTGCAGAAGGAAGGGACTGAAGCGTACTGTGGTTGTGCATCAATTTTAATGGAAGTGACAATTTAAAAATTATTCCAGATAAACACTAGAATCATATTATTGTTTAGGGCATGAAAGTGAAGAAAATATTATTGCTCCAGACAAGCCACCTGGGTCAGAGGAGTTTGGAATGATGTTTCATAAGCAGTTTGGCTCTTATTCCCATGAATTAATATAAGAAATAAGACTCCATCAAATGAATTGAGGTCATTTCATAGTAGAGGTTTTTTTTTTAAGGCAATATAAGCTAGAAATATATAAGCCTATGATGAGATTAGATACTTAGATGATTTGATAACTAAAGAGGGGACACTGAGGGACCTTGTGGGGCTGGGAACTCTTCTCAGACCATAAGGATGTCCCATATTTATTCGTTTCAGCCTGTGTGAGAAATCTGATGGTTGTTCCATTCTATGCCTCATCTCAGAAGCTTAAAGGCTTTGGTGACAGAGTGGAACTGGGAGCCTGGAGACTGTTCCAGAAATACTTAACATAAGCAGAAGCAACAGCAGACAGCCATCCTTTTTGTTGTTCCCAGAGGAGCGTGAGCTCCTCCCTCCCTGAGCATCAGAACCCCCAGGGCTCACAGGCCATTAGACTGAGGGCCCCAAGCCTCAGTCACCCGCAGTGAACTGACATCAGGTTCTCGGTTCCGAAAATGGCAGCCTCGCAGGGAATCAGTGCAGTTCTTCTGCTGAAGCCAGCATAGTGGGCCTGCCGCCACTGGAGCACCTTGTGCTGCCCAGACCCTGAGCCGGTGATGGTGATGGAATAAGCCGTTAGGCACCCTCTGCATGGTCCTCAAGACGTAGTTGATGGTCCTCAAGGGACCATCTAGAGCAAAGAATGAAAAATCAGACATCTCCCCCCGAACACTTGCTGTGCTCTCCGTACCTGCCCTTGGCCAGTGAGCACCTTACATCAGAGACTCCTGTCTTGTTCTCTTTGTATCCCTGTACAGCTAGCATGGGCCCTGGCACAAGGTGGGCCCTCAATAAGCGTTCCCAGAATGAATAAATATGTTTCTCGTTCCATTTTGGTTCTGGCACTGAGAGGCTGCGAATGATGTATCACTCACGAAGGGTAACTTCCTGGGATCTGTGTTCCGTGTGTGTCCGAATTCAGTCGGCATGGTTCTTCTCTTCCGTATCGCTGACATTGGCTCGTCTCTCTCTCCGTGCATCAGAAGCGCGTGTGTGAGAGACGCCTGCTCCGCCGGGGCTGGGGTGAATGCACAGCTGTGCTCTTGATGCTGCTGTTGGAGTTGATTTTGCCAACTTTTTTTTTTTTGCCTTGTTTGTGTTCTCTTTGCTAAATAGAAAACAGCTGAATTTCCAGTAAGACGATCCCATCGATCTTGTACCAACATTGTGTATCCTACACATGAGAATAGGAAATATTTTTACTTTATATGACTCTGCACCGTAGGTCTTGGGACTAAGTACTAGCTAGTGATAACACTGAGAAGATTCCTTTCTCTGTATGTACTGTCCTTGTATCTTAAGATCATAAAGAAGGTTTGTATGTGTTTGATGAGTGTTGCTTGAGTGTCTGTGTGAGTATTAGTGTGTCTGAGTGTGTGTGTGAGAGAGGACGTATCGTCTGTAGAGGAAAGGACCAGCAGCCGCTGAGTCAGGGAACAACAGAGGTGGCCAGCGAGGCAGGTCTGCGGGTGCTTTGTGTGTGAAAGAAAAGGTTAACATTTTTCATCCTGCAGATGCTTTTAGTCCCCAAATACATGATGTAGTCCTTAAATACATAATTTGTCAGTGCCCTGTTAAACGTTTAGTAAATTGCATCTAAGTCGTCAGTGTGGACAGTTTGTTATTTGAAGCCGTATAAATTATTAATGAACTCTCTGTCCTTCTGGCTTTGTTTCCTGGAGTTGTAAATTTGGTTTTCACTAAACCAAATCTAGTTTTCACAAGCAAAATGCAAATCAGTGCAATTCAAACAAACCAACAAAAAAGGAAAGATAATTGATGCCTGCTCGAATCATGATTGCCTTCTTCGCCCCTCCCCATACTGCTTGATTTATTTTGTTTTTTATTGTGGTAGGATATACATAACATCATTTTAACCATTTGTAAGTGTGTAATCCGCGGCATTAAATACATTCACAGGACTTAACGGCACTTATACCATCCTCACTGTCTATACCCAAAACCTTTTCATCATCCCCAGCAAAAACTTTGCACTCATGAAACAGTAACTCGCCGTCTGTTCCAACAGTAACCACTGTTCTACTTTGTCTCTATGAATTTTCCTATTCTAGGAATCTCAGACAAGTGGGATCATTTAGTATTTGTCCTTCTGTATCTGGCTTATTTTACTATGCATCATATTTTCTTTTCTTTTTTTGTATTTTTTTTCTTAAGATTGGCACCTGAGCTAAGATGTGTTGTCAATCTCTTTTCCTTCTTCTCCCCAAAGCCTCCCAGTACATACTTGTATATTCTAGGTGCAGGTCCTTCTGGTTCTGCTGTGTGGGGCGCCTCCCCAGCATGGCCTGATGAGCGGTGCAGTGTCCACGCCCAGGATCTGAACCTGGTGAAACCCTGGGCCGTCAAAGTGGAGCACACAAACTTACCCACTCAGCCACGGGGCTGGCCCCTATGCATGATATTTTCAACATCCATTCATGTTGTAGCATTTCTCAAAAATTCACTCTCTTTTTTGGCTGTATAATATTACATTGTACAGATATAGCACATTTTGTCGAGCCATTCCTCTGTTGATGGACAATTGGTTGTGTCCCCTTGTGGCTCTTGTGAATAATGCTGCTTCAAACATGGTGTGCAAGTATCTGTTTGAGTCCCTGCTTTGACTTCTATCCAATGTATACCTAGGAGTGGAATTGCTGGATCATCTGATCGTTCAATGTTTAACCTTTTGAGAAACTCACTTGGCTTCTTCTCTTTTGTTGTGAGGAATTGGCCCTGAGCTAACATCTGTGTCAATCCTTTTCTATTTTATATGGGGTGCTGCCACAGCATGGCTTGATGAGCTGTGCTAGGTCCATTCCCGGGATCCAAACCTGCAAACCCCGGGCCACTGAAGTGGAATGCACGAACTTCACCACCACACCACTGGGCCGGCCCCAGTTGGCTTCTTCCTGTGACTCAGGTTTCAGTGTAAAAACTCACCACTTCGGAAGTGCTTTTCCTTACTGCCTAGTCAAAAATGGCACTCCACCCCCACCCTGACATGCTCTATCATATCACCTCCCTTTTTTTTTTTCAGGCTTTTATCAATGGCTGATATTTTCTCGTTTTTTTGATCCCTCCTTGTGTCCACCCTCTGGACTGTCAGCTCCAGGCAAGCCAGACCTTGTCTCGGGCTCTCCACTGCTTCCCTGGCACAGACACATACTGGGCCACTAGTGTGTGTTCATTGATTGAATAATCTCTTCTCTTCTCTTTCAGTATTGGATACAAATGACCGATTTCTACGAAAAATAACCATCGGGCAGGCAAACACAGAGAAGGGCTATTCCCGGCAGGTAGGTGGCATTCTCTTCGCAGGAGTGGCTCTGTCCTTACTCTCCTGGATTTACACCGGCCCAGAAGCTGGCTCTCTGCTTCTCTCTTCTCGTTCCTTCACCTGCAGTGGCCAGTGGGTCTCCCACCATTTCAAGGTGTTTCCAGACCTTCGGCAGGACTGGGAGAGGGTCAGGAGGCAGAAAGCCTCCCGTATTATATTACGATCCTTTTCCTGTGTCATTTGGGTCGTGTTCCTGGGAAGAACCCCTCAGCATGTCTCTTGAATATAAATTCTTACATATTTTATTGCACACCCACCATTTAGTACTATATCCTCATAACAGCTGAAAAATGAAAATCTCAGACACATTACTCAAATTCCTTAAACCAAAGAACAAACACCTAGTTATTTGGCTTAATAGCCTGAGGAGCTTTTAAGGATAATGTCTTATTACCGAAATGCAGAAAATGTGGAAAATAAATTATGCTGTTTGCCTTCATTTCAATAGGTCTCCCGTGTGGGGCAGTGGCGCTTAGGCAATATAAATTCGATGATTTTTCTGCCAGGTACAGCAAGCCTCTAAATCATTTTTTTTTATAATAAACTTTAGGTTTTCAGACAGTTTTAGATTTATGGGCTTTACATTGTAAAGTTTTTATTAGTGAAGAAAGAATCACTTTTACTCTGATATTCAGTCCTCGTACCAAATAGACTTTTGGACCTTTTGAAATATTTTTAATTAAAAAGTGAGTATGAGGGTTGAATTGAGAGGACAGGCTAAGCCCGTGCACCCTTCCTCCTCCTCCAAATCCTGGAACTTGTGCATATAAACGGATTTCAAACAATTAATCCATATCTGTGCTAGAAAACCAGACTCATCACCATGTAATTTTGGGAAGGTTCCGAAAGATAGGAGGATGGAGTTGGATCACTGGAGAAAAGCACAGCCCAGAATGTAGTAGGAATGTTTTAGGGGTTCTGTAAATTCAGAGTGATAGATATCTTACTCAGAAACAGGAGAGGGTTGGCACACCCTCAGGGGGAGTGACTGGGGACAGCTCTCAAGAAGCAGATGGACGGGCTTCCTGTGACACGGGTGCTGAGCTGGCAGCTTGGGGCCTCAGTGTGGTCCTGAGGCCAGTGCCTAGCATATGCCGCCCAGCCCTGGGGACGCCCCTCACATCACAGTCACAGATTTCCTTGTGTACTGTTTCCTGTCTGGTAGTGAGAAGCGTCTGGTACAAAGAGAAGCAGAATATTGTGATGCTTTTTTAAGGAAAGGGCAGCCTTTTCTCATTTGCACAGAGAGCGCCCTCAGGACCCCAGTGGCCCTGTGAGTGGCTACAGGACTGGAGGCCAGGCAGCAGCATGTCCTGTGTGCTATCCTACCTCATCTCTGGAGAGAGGCCCGGGTCATCGGAAATCGGGTCCACAGACAGGTATAAAGGATATAAAGTAGAGGAAGATGGGCACGGATGTTAGCTCAGGGCCAGCCTTCCTCAGCAAAAAGAGGAGGATTGGCAGCAGATGTTAGCTGAGGGCTAATCTTCCTCAAAAAAAAAAAACACAAAAACCTGCCATCAGTATTCTCGGAGGATTAAGAGAGCCATCATACAAGGAGTAGGAACTGGCTGTTGCAAAAAAGAAATCGCTTAAAATTTTGGAAATAAAGCAATGATGTCAAAATAAAAATCCAGCTAGTGAACTGAATAAGAAAGTAGGCCAAAGTGATTTAGAGAGGGAAGTCCAGGCCCAGGAGTTCTCCAGCACACACCACCAAAAGGAAAGCCGTAGAAAGTACAAAAAGTGAGGAGATACAGGGCACGCGTCAAGAAGTTCCCATATGCTTATAATAGTTACAGATGGAAGTGACAGAGGATGAGGGAAAAATGTTTTCAAGGAAATAATAAAAAGAGAATTTGTTTATTTGACGGAAAAGATGAATTCTCATATTAGAGACTCTTAATAAGTGGTGAGCAGGATGAATGAAGAAAGACATAGACCCAGACACATCATGTTGAAAGTTTGGAAAACTAAGGGAAAAAAGAAAAAAATTCCAAAAAGCTGCCAGAGAGAGAACAGTCCTGATTAGTGACAAAGGAGGAAGACGCAGGTTGGCGTCGGGTTTCTCACTGATGGCACCAAATGCGAGGTGACACAGGGACAATTGGTTTGGAGTTCTGAAGGAAAAGGATTGTCAACACGGAATCCTTAAGCAGAAAGCGTAAAATGGCAGCGGCAACAATAAAACATGCTGAATAGAAAAAAATAAGCAGGAATAAGTCAAACTCGGTAGTAGTTGCTGTAGATATGAGCTGGCACTGACATAAAATACAGAAACTGTAAAGATCAGATAGTAAAAATTTAAATCTTCAGTATGAAAAATTGACACATACAAAAATGTGAAAAGACTAGTAACAGACTGAGAGGGGATATTTGCTATCTATATAACAAACGCTTAAGGTGCCAAACACAAAAGGAACTTCCACAAATTAATACTCAGATATTGCTCTCAATACGCCTTCACTGGTCACCTTCTTTAAAACTGCAACTGTCTGTCCCCAGACTCCTTTTTTCCCTGCTGTTCTTGCTCTTCTCGTTTATTCTCTGCCTCCCACACTAAAATGTGTTTTATGGGGGCAGAGGTTTTTGTTTTGTTCACTGCTGGATTTTCAGTCCCGAGAACTTTGTTACATGCTAAGTAGTAGGTGTTCAAGAAATATTTGCTAAATAAATAAAGAGAATAAGTAAAAGACAATTTAAAAAAGCAAAAATAGAATGCCAACAAGTAATCATAAAAGTGCAAATTAAAACCACAGTGAAGTCTTATTTACCTGTGAGCTTATCAGAACATGAATAAATTAATGTTAAATGTTAGTCAGGGTCCAAGGAAATAGAGAGTTTTTACAGTGTTAGTGGGCATATAAGTTAGTAAATCCTTTTGGATGACGGATTGTTAGAATTAAAATTTGAAATGAGGGGCTGGCCCGGTGGCGCAGCGGTTAAGTTCGCACGTTCTGCTTTGGCAGCCTGGCGTTCACTGGTTCGGATCCCGGGTGCAGACATGGCGCCGCTTGGCACACCATGGTGTGGTCGGCGTCCCTCATATAAAGTGGAGGAAGATGGGCATGGATGTTAGCTCAGGGCTAATCTTCCTAAAAAAATATAAAAAAATTAAAATGACCCAACACTTCCAACCTCAGGACTAAAGATGTTAAAAAAAGAAGGAAGAGGAGGAATATTTGCTTATATGGGAAAAAAAAATCTCTATGTATGTGGCAGTTGAAAATAATAAAGTTTATATAGAAGGAGTGATGACAAATAGTGCTCTTATACCAATAGTGAAATGGAAAGGTTAAAAAAAACTCCTACACATTAAAAAAAATTGAAGTAAAATACATATAGTATAATTCAGTTTATGTTAAGGAAAATGCCAGCATATGTATTCGTATATGTATATAAACACATACAATGGAAGCTAGAAAGATGTACGCCAGCTTCCGACATTAGTTACCGCTGGAAAGGATTGGGAAAGAAAGAGAGTGGTCAGGAAGGCCTTTCACATTTCCTCTGCATGTTTTTGTGCTGTAACTAGGCACCAGAGAGACGGAAGACTAATGATGGCTGTGGTTTGAACACCCACTCCATGCTGTGTATTGGCAGGCCCATTACATACATTAGCACATTTACTTTGTAAATCCGGTTTACAGATGAGAAAAGTGGGCATGTTATGAAGTAGCTTGCCCAAGGTTATATCTTGTATTGCTTTATGCATACATACTTTTAAATAAAAAAGGATTATGTTATACGTGAGAGCTTTCACAGCTTTTTGAAACCAGAAGACTCTATTAAGGACATCTTTTTATGTCAATAAAGGTAGATCCGTATCATCATTGCTTAATGCTATGTAATACTCATTTTGTAGAGGTACCGTAATCTATTGAACCAGTTCCGTTAATGGAAATTCGGGATGTTTGCAGTGTTGAGTGATCATATAAGCTATAGGAAACATACACACAGATTTGTGTGTGTTCTTGCCTGATATCCTTAGGACAAGGCCCCAGATCTGCAATTGCAGAGTCAAAGAGGTTACAGATTTCAAATGTGGATGTTTATTTCCATATTACCTTGCAGAAAAGCCACGTCGATTCACGTCCTTGCCAACATTGCATATTGTCCTGTGTTAAGTTTGTGATAAATAACAACACTAATCTCATTTACACCTGTAGATGACTTGAAATATTTTATTTTCAAAACAAAAATGAGCAGCCCTCTAGTAGGTACATCACTGAGTCAATAAAATGAGTAAGAATGATATTTAAATTGACCCAGTTGGTATCATTTTTTATGTTAAGATGCACAATTTTGAAATCGTAACAATTACAAATGAAGAACTTGTCTGTGTATTATAAATTCCACTTATTAGTTACACAGTTTAAGAATGTTTCTAGTCTCATGTTTTGTATAGAAAGTCTCAATATTTTTAGTCATTTTTTTATATGCACTGTTTATAATGGGATGATGATCCAGAGAATCCTAAATGTCATACAATGAAAAAATCACTTATGTTTGGAAAGGGTTATGTTAAGAATATAATAATTGAATTGAGTTGTATTTGACTTTCAGGTAATATTTTTTCACTAAATCAATGACTAATGAAATCTCAACCAGGAAGTAGCCAGAAAGCTCCTTATTTCCTTCATTTCCTTTCTTGTCAGTGACGGAAATGGACAATAAAATGTCTCATAAGGTGATCCCACCAGGGCACAGCCACTTTCTCTCTGTGTAAGCTTGAACTTGTCTGGCGCACACACCCCTTGGGGAGAAGAGAATTCAGCCAGAGCATAATGAAGTGGTTTTGTCCAGTGGCTGAATTACAAGGAGGGGGAGGCACACGTTTCTTGCATCTCTTTGAGTTCCTCTTAGACTGTGTACAGCTTGGAGTCAGAGCCAGCAGAGGGACTAGGAAGACCAGGAACGTTCCACAGAAAGTAGCTGCTCTCCAGCATTCATTGCTGGGCACTTCAAGATCGGATGTGGCCAAGCCCTCAGGGATAGCTGAAAATTGATTCCGTGTCACCTTTTGGTGGATTACATAAGTCAGCGTGTCCTCCCTACTGTGTTGAGCTCTAACTCTTGGGAAACTGGCCTCAGACTGTCTTCTTTCACTGTCTGCTCCCCATCTCTTTGCTGGACAGACATATGCACCCCCCCTGACACACTGATGAGTAACAGTGGAGGTGCTCAGTAGGCCATTCATTTATCCAGTCGATACGTATTGAGTGCCTACTGGGTTTTACACTCAGTCCTCTAAGTTGGGGATTCAAGAGTGAACCCTCCCCAAAATGGTCCCTGGCTTCATGCCATTTAGTGGTGGAGACATGTGTGACACAGATAATCACATTAATCATTAACTGCAAGACTGAGATACCAAAGCAGACCACATAGTGCCATGAGTGGGTGTAATGGAGGCCTAGTCAGGCCAAGTCCTGCTCGGCAGAGCAAATCAAAGAAGAGTGTGGCCACCTAGGGAGGCCACCATCAAGAGCCCCAAGCCCAGGACCGCGCATGCTCTAGACACTCAGAAAACCTGTCCATTCAAGAATGGCCCACGGAGGATAGACCCTTGGGCCTGTGAGAACATAAATGCTGCAATACAGCTCCTTGTGGAAATGGCCATCCAGATGGTGACATCATTGACCAATCCCTGTGCTTTTGCCATTGCAGGCGCAGTTTGATATTGCAGTGGCCAGTGAGATTATGGCGGTGCTGGCCCTGACCGACAGCCTCACGGACATGAAGGAGCGGCTGGGAAGAATGGTGGTGGCCAGTGACAAAAGTGGGCAGCCCGTGACAGCAGAAGATTTGGTGAGCATGTTCATCTCAGAAGCTCCAGAGAGCTCGCTGTCCCTGTTCTTGTGTAATCAGGAGAATGGAAGTTTTCTTCCTCTTATCACTGCGTATCATGGGAATTCAGAGAATTTCTGCACGCACATTTTTCCCTCACAAGCCTGTTGGTCTTGTAGCTTCAGAATGTTCTCACGGACATTTGTAATGTGTTTGCACCTGGCTGCAACCCAAGCACGTGAAATTTATTTCATAAGCTTTTCCTGGTTCTTGCCAGTCCTGATTTCTGCTCTGCCTGGGGCGGGGTGCCATCTGTGACTGCTTTAAATTGAGGGCCAATCGCCTTTCCAAGGAATAAATATTAAAGTGGCTCCACCTTCATGAAAGAGAAGATAAAGTGAAAATTGGCACAGTTAGGGCACCGGCCCGCTCCCTGGGCACCCTGGCTGGTTTAATGTTGTGACTTAGGTTGAGGTTTCATGTTACAAGAGCAGATCTCCACCATCATCAGTCTTACTCACCTAGCTCCCTTTTTTTTCTTTTCTTTCTTTCTGTTTTTTTTTTTTTGAGGAAAGTTAGCCCTGAGCTAACATCTGCCGCCAATCCTCCTCTTCTTTGCTGAGGAAGACTGGCCCTGAGCTAACATCCATGCCCATCTTCTTCTACTTTATATGTGGGACACCTGCCACAGCATGGCTTGCCAAGCAGTGCCATGTCTGCGCCTGGGATCCGAACCGGTGAACCCCAGGCCACCAAAGCAGAACATATGAACTCAACCACTGCACTACCGGGCCAGCCCCTCCTAGCTCCCTTTTGAGTGGAATGATGCTTTCTGTAAAGCTTTTGTGATATCCTGGCACACTACCACCTTTTTCCGTTTTTATTCTAATTTGGCACACTAATTTTTTTCCTCCTTTTTAATAACCACCTTTACTGTCAACCCCATCGATGGTATAGCTATTTCATGTACTTTGTACGTGCTTATAAGTGCTTAGATAGGACATAGACCTCTTGGACTGCCATTACTCTATTTTAAGCTTACTTTCCCACACATGGAGTCACATACATAATGGAATCTAAAATGCACGCTGACAATTGAAAAGCAGCTGTGAGAGGAGAAAGGCAGATTAATATTTTATTATTTCCAAGGGCTTAGGACGTAATTTGATTCCTTGGCCAACATGTCTTGATTACTTTTTGGCTACTTTTGAAGACAGAATTCTACCTGACTCATCTCATAGGTCTTGTCAAGTAAATTGAATAGATATGTCTCTATCAGCAGCCCTACGGAATGCTTAGTATAAAGCTTGGAGAGAAAACCCCAATTCAGCTTGCTGTGAAAGTACTGCTTTTTAGAAATTATCGACATCTCAACAATTCTATCTAAACTAACATATTACAGCTTCTGTTTAAATATATTTCTCTGTAGCCATAGATTTGTGTCAGAAGAAGTTTGAAACTTAATCCTCAAATATTTTTTCCCTAAATTTGTTTGTGTATGTGATAAAAATCTCAAGTCTGGAAGAAACCCAAAGTTTACTCTTTTTAGTTATCTTTTATGTTTCTTGTTTGCAAAAAAATACCTAATTTCTTCAGATGCATTTTATCCAGCTGGAGCTGTCACTGGTTGGTTGGTCCTCTGTAGAAAATTGAGGGAGGAGCTTAGGATCTTCTGTCCTTTCATTTTACTGCTTTATAGCTTGTTTTTGATTTAGTCAAAAGAATTTATGTGTTGCGTAAGAATTGAAATGGATGGTCTCTGAAAATTTCGTATAAGGTGATTGATTCTGATATCCCCCAGAAGAATGTGTCCAAGCTCTCCCCACTGTGGACTTGGGCTATGGAACAGGTGGCATAGTGAACGTTACAGTCACCGAGCTTCTCACATCGGTGGAGATCTCTTTGCCTGGGTTTGATAACAGTCAATGTGTAAGGAGCAACAAAAGACGAAATGTGTCACGGAAAAATAAGCCAGTGGTAGGCAACCTGCCTGAGACACTCCAACAGAAATGTCCACCTTCCCTCCTCCTTTAGTTTCTTGAGCTGGATTTATTTGACTGGGAAATGTAAGCAAGGATGGTGTGCAGAAAAGTAGGCCAACCACTGCTTTCTCTTCCACCTGCTCTGTGTTAGGAAAAAAGAACTCATTTCTTTGAGCTCTTCCTGGCCAGCACCTTTCACAATAAAACATGTTAATATATTTATAATAGATAGATTACATTTCTTGCAATGTATATTTTGTGCAATAAAGTAGAAAATAAATTGGAGTTTCTTGTAAATCTTACATGATTAAATATTAGAAAAATAGAAATTGATCACATAAGAGGCACAGTTAATATCGTTGGTAATAGAATTCGAGGGAGAAAGTAATAAACGAATGTGCTTTGGAGAGATGACGATGCTCTACACTGTGCCACCTGATCTGTTAAGATCTGTTGCATGCCACTTTTATTTTTTCACTTTATTGCTCACTTTATAGCCTTCCAATACCTGACCAGTTTGTTGAAAGACACTTGCCCAGTGTCTTTAGAAAAATTGGAAAGGATTTTGGTAAAAACTTAACTTGGCGGCCTTCTCTGGCACACTTTTTCCAATGGTTCTTAGACTTCATCCCTGTTGCCTCTTCCTTCTTTCTTCTTTTCCTTGAACGAGGAAAGGGGACTTAGAGGGAGCCCGACCCAGAGAGTCATAGGGCTGGAAGGAGGCAGCCACATTTTATGTACAAGTAGCATCAGCTTTATTCTAGGCAGATAGCATGAGAGACAGAAAATGAGAAGCCCGTCCAATGCAGCCGTTTTTGGAGCGCCTTCTCTCTGTGAGAGGTGGCACAGCAGAATGGATGCTTTAAACATTTCCCTTCATCTCTCTTCATTCCTGCTCTGTAAATACTCTTGTTTTCATTCTTTGTCTAATTTCTTCATGCAATAATATAATCTCTGGTAATAAAAAAATCATGCATAATTGCCAAAAAACACTTTTAGGTGGACTGAAATATCTGCTTTATGGCAAGTCTCTTAAACACCATCAAGGAAGGTTTTGAAAAAAATGCAATGACTGCTACTTCCCCAAGAAGAAATTGTCTAATTCCTTCCTTCTCACGTCTAAGAATGGTTGACATCCATTCAAGTGGGGAGAGATGGATGGAGGCAACAGCGCTGTGTCACCTGTAGCCCAGAGGTGACAGCAGCCTGTGGGAACATCCACCTAGGAGGCAGGCTGGCGAGAAACAGCCAAGGGATTCACCCTTGCACGGATCGTCTTTTGTCAATAATCTAAATCAGTGTTTTGTTTTGTTTTCCTCTCCTTTAGGGGGTGACAGGTGCTTTGACGGTTTTGATGAAAGATGCAATAAAACCAAATCTGATGCAGACCCTGGAAGTAAGTGGTTTACTTTTCATGGAAATTGTTGACAGAGTTTGCCTTAATTGGGTTGCTTGTGTGTCTCCACGCAATGTGAGCATTTCCAGTCAATGTGAGTCTGCAAGGAACATCAGAGTAACTCTGTGGACATCTAAAAAAACTTAAAAGTGTACTTATTGATTCTTTGCTATGATTCCTATCTCAGTTCATGAAGTACTAATTGACCAGAGTAGAAACTTAGGAAGTCAGTGTCTAATATCTCAGTAAGTTGTGTAGCTACGGTTGTGTGATGTTTTCTATTTTGCCCTTTTTTTTGACTTAACTTCTCATAATCCTTAGGTTTTGGGTTTTTTGGTTTGTTTTCCCAAACACCTAGTAAATGCTGAGAAATGTTTTCCAGCAAAGTGTGCTGTGCTCCACTTTTACAAGGATTTTGTTTTTATATATGACATGCCCTGCTCTTATCTTCATTGAACTTAAATATTCTCATCAAAATATCTTTATTTTAATTCAGTTTCCTAGTCACTTGTCTTGCTCCTTTGATGTGGTCATTGTCCAGTTCCTTCCTCCTAGCTAATGAGACCTCGAGATTTGGGGAGCATCGACAAACAAGGAGGCAGCATCTGGGTCAGGTTGACAGGGAGACAAGTGGGAGGGTTGGGAGTGGGAAGGTTCGAGAGACAGCAAGGTCCTGGTAAGTGTTTTAACAGCCAGCTGTCTTTGGGGGGGAACTCCCTGGTTTGTAGCATTTGTCAGTTTCCGTGGTGTAAATATTCCCACTGTGGCCAGTTTCTTGCTCCCTTCCAGATGTCACCGAACAGTGGAGTTGGGAGGAAATGCACACCCTCAGTGGTACAGATGGGCTATTTGTCCTCAAACTGTATGAGAAATAGGAAGGTGGAAGTGACCAGAGGGCAAGTACATTGGGGGAAGACACAGCAGAAAGACAAGCAGAATATCCATCCATTTATCCGTTCATTCAGCTGATACAAAGTTTAGTTTGAGTGTATGCCCCTCCACTTACTAACTCTGACCTTGGGCAAGTTTTTTAATATGTCTCAGCCTCCATTTTCTCCCATGTAAAATGGTGAGATTAACAACGACAAACCTAACAGGTTATTGTGAAGATTTAATGTTTGGTGAACACATAACACGGGCTGGCCTTGTAGTAGCTGCTTAGGACACAGCCAGGAACAAGACAGCCCCTGTCCTCTTGGAGCTTGCATTTTACTGGGGAAGACAGGCAATGGAGAAATAAACCAATGCATAGCGTGTCAGCTGGTGGCAAGCACTGAAGAAGAAAAAGAAGAGGGCACGAGGGCACAGAGAGTGATGTGGGTGTCTGATGAGGTGATATGTGAACACAGATGTGAACAAACCAGGAGAGAGAGCCATAGATGTGTCTTAAGGAAGAGCTTTCCAGGCAGAGGGGAACATTTGGGCAAAGGCCCCTGGGTAGGAATGTGCTTCTCACCTGGAAGGCCTCTGGCAGAAGTGAGAGTCCAGATGCAAGACAACATGACAGGAATGGTGGAACCAGTCAGAGCTAGAAGGTCCAAAGAGAGTGGGGTGGGAAGACATCCCCTGAGCTGGCCTTGCCCTCCTGCAGCTTGAGTTCCTTCCTCTCTCTAGATCGTCCCATCAGCCTGTAAACATGCTCTGATATAAGCTACCTTAAAACAAAAAAGTTCCAGGTGGCGTAGAGGTTGAATTTGCATGCTCTGCCCTGGCGGCCTGGGATTCACAGGTTCGGATCCTGGGCGTGGACCTACACACCGCTTATCAAGTCACGCTGTGGCAGGGTCCCACATACAAAATAGAGGAAGATTGGCACAGATGTTAGCTCAGGGACAATCTTCCTCACCCCCCTAAAAAAAAACCAGTTCCAAAAACCTATGACCCCGTGTCCCCATCCACCTAGTGCTCTATTTCTCTGCTCCTCTTCACAGTTGGACCATATTGTTTGCAACCTCACTCTCTCCTCCGTAACTTCAGCCTGACCTCAGGTTCCATCTCTGCTAACTGCTCTTGTCAAGGTCACCGGTCTCTGTGTGTGACCAAATCTTCGTTTCTCTGTCCTTGTCTCCGTGACCTCTCAGCGGTGTCTGACACAGCTGATGCTCCTTCTGGAGCACTGGCTTCCTCTGCCCTTGGTGACACCTCACACTCCTGCGCCTTCTCGGTGGCCTCACCTTCATCTTCTTTGCTGGCTTCTTCCTCAGCCCCTAAATGTTGAAGGCCTGAGCCCTCGCTCATTCAGCCACACGTTCCCCCATTATCAGCCAGGTGATGGCCCCAAACTCCAGTTCTGAATCTCCTGACCTCAGAATTTCAGACCTGTGGGTGTAGTTACCAAGAGCCACTTGGGTGGGTAAAAGGCATTTCAAATTTATGCATAAAAAAAGGGTCTTTGATTCCATCTCCACTTCCTTCCAACTCATTCTTTCCCCAAACCTGGTCAGTGATTCAAGCCAAAAACCCAAGAATCGTCTGAGTTCCCCTTCCTGTTTCATCCCTGCAGAGACTTCCTCCATGGTGTGTCTCGGATCTGTCCACTTCTCTCCTTGGCTCCTCCTCACTCAGCCACCAGTGTGTCCACTGCAGCAGCCTCACAACTGGGCTCTCTGTTCCACCCTTTCTTCCATGATCCTTTCTCTGCTCAGCAGCCAGAGAGCTCTAAAACCCAGATCAGGTCCTGTTGCCTTCCTGCTTAGAGTCTTGGGCAGTTTACCCTGGTCCCCACTCTGGCCTGGAAATCCCGCAGGATCTGGCCCCCCACTTCCGCCTCTCATCCCTCCTTCTCGTCTCTGGCCCTGCCCAGGCCTGCTCCATGCAGACACTGCCTGGGGTGCTCCTCATCCTCAAGTATCTGGCTCCTTCCCATCCCTCGGGTCTCATGTCCTTTAAATATCAGCTCCTGAGAGAGGCCTTCGGGAGCAACTCAGTCCAACGCAGCCCCAGTCACTGTCCTGTCACTGTGTTGTCATTCTCTGCCTGGTGCAGAATATTATCTGAGCGTTCCTATTTCCTTGCTTACTGTTTTTCTCCTCCCACCAGGATGAGAGGAGGACTTTTTCCATCTTTCCCGCCACCGTATCCCCAGCTCCTAGAAAGTACCTCCACATATTAGGTATTCTGTAAACATTTGTTGAATAGTTAAATAGATACTTATTTTTACTACATTGCTCCTAAAAATATATATTTGTTAAATAAATAACTGAATGAGTGAGAAAAATATATATAAAGAGGTCATACTACTTCCTCATACCATTTACTGCTCAAAAAATGAGCACATTATTATTATTGGGGGTATTGTTTTAAACAATTATCTTTCTTAAATTAGAAATTACTTCTACCTTTAAGATCTTTCCCACTCTAAAAGCCTAGTTTCCATTTAGCGAATGAGTTAGTGGGTTGGACTGCTCCTAAGCAGTCCTTATTGTACTCACGTTTGTGTCTATATTTCTATTTAAGACACAGGCCATTTCGACATTACTCTAACCGACAATGGGCATTGTTGGAAAAATGAACACAGCATTCAGCTAAAATATCTGCGTGTTTTAACTCTACCACCTGAGTCCCAAATAGTCGTTCCACATTAATCTGGCTGATCAGTGGCACTAGGAATCTAAATCAGCAAATATGATGTAAAATCGTTGGTTAATGTACAGATGGTGCTTACGTGCTTGTGTGTGAGCACAGGTGATGGTTAATCCCATAGTAGCTTTAGAAAGGATGTATCGCTGCAGGTTTCCAGGAGGTCAGTAGTTCCCAACACTGGCTGCACCTTAGAATCTACTGGAAGGATTTAAAGATCCTAATGCCATGCTTCACCGGAGACCAAGTGAACCAGAATGTGAGGGGGTAAGGCCTGGGTACCCCAGTGATTCTCGATGAGAACTTCTCTGTGGAAGATGCCATCAAGAAGAGAAAGAAATGGACAGGTCTTAACATTTTACCCTGGGTTAGCCGTATGTGGCTTTGAGGGGACACCCAGTTGCGAGATGGCGCTGTCCAATATGGTAGCCACTGGCCACCCGTGGTTGTTTCAATCTAAATTAGTTTCAATTAAATAAAATCTAAAATTCAGTTCTGCAGTCAGACTCGCTGTATTTCTATTATATATTTATTTATGAAAAAGATCTTTTCTTTACTAGCTACATTTTAAGTGCTCAGTAGCCAGTAACAGTGGCTGTTACATTGGATGGTACAGATAAAGAATATTTCTGGCATCGCAGAAAGTTCTTTGGACAAAGCTCTTTTAGAGCTCTGGCAAGCAGACACGTCTTTGAAGTTTTAATCTTATGAAATGTTTGAAAAGTCCATTATGGAGAATATCCATAGCTTTGTGAGAAACCAAAGCTATGGATTTGTGAGTCCTTGCATTACTTTCCTAAATGTTCTGCATATAAAATAAAATACTGAACTCTTGATAGATATTTTTATGTCTTTGGATCAGTCATAGAGTTTTTCAGACAAAGTATTTCGCTCAGTGTACGGTATCATATAGCTACAAACACCAGTTGAGTGTGTGTGCGCGTGTGTCTCTGTGTTTGAGTGTCTAACAATGATTTGCAAATTTTTCCATTCAGACTCCACACTGGGTGCAAAACCAAGGTTCTAATACTGCATTAGTGATTAACCCCCTGTGCGGCCTTTCATTTTAAATTAAAATTAAAATGCCGTTGATCTAGCCCTTAGAGAACTTCTCTCAGGAACAGCGATGTGTTTAGGCTGATCCAGCCACACCCTGTCACCTGCCCCCACTGGAGACCAGCGCCCAGTGCATCTCAGACACTTGGCCACAGTGAGGGTTGCAGTGTGTAGAGATGTGAAGCCGGCTGCCACCCAGGGACGGAGCCTGTGACCTTGTCCTCACTACTCTCTTCCCAATTCCGGTAGCTTACTACAGGCAGCCACGTCCTAGGATTGGCAAGGTTAGGAGGTGATGAAGACTTTATTTTTTTTAAGCGATATTTTCTTTAGAGCACTTAAAAGGTTTATCTGGATACGAGTGAGAAATTATAGATGGGTGGACAGAGATCTAGACACTAAACATACATAGCTACATATCCATAAACACGTATATTTGAGTTTCAGAGTACCAACTTTATTTCCACGTACATTTGTGTGACCTCTTCAGAACCCTGTCATTGTCCCTCCTGAGGACCTGGGGAGGAGAAGTAAACAGAGGACTCACAGAGTGGCTTTGATAAACTCTGTCTTTTTCATTCTCGGAGATGATTTTTCTTTCCCTTCCCTTCCTGCTTTTGTGCAGCTTTCTCATCTTTGAAACATGTTCAGCTAACAGCCCATCATGGTTCCTGGGAATTTTCCATGGCTCCCGGCCCCCACCCCCTGCCTCACTCGGTGTCATGTCACTGAAAGGGCAGCCTGTATTTTCACAGGTGGAGCCAACGTTCCCATACGCAGACCCCAGTGGCCCTGGCTGGGCTCTGAATAAAGCCTCAACATTTTAGTGCATGTGGATAAATTCTTTTACATAGAGCTACAGTCTGTTTTCATTGATAAAGGAAAGGAAAAGTATAGAAATGGCACTAAAAATAAATATATATACACAGATTTTGTTTAAAGACATTAAATCTAAAGTTTTTAATAATTCCTTATATTGGTTTCTTTTGCCTTTTTAGTAAGAATTAATCTAACATTTTACTATGAGTGATGTTTTTCTTTGCTTTTGTTGTCTTAATAGTTACCAGATTTTTAGCACATAAGACAATTAAACAATGAGAAAGACTTAAAAAGTTTTGTTTTGTTTTGTTTTTTTGCTAAGGAAGATTCACCCAGAGCTAAAATGCATGCTGGTCTTCCTCTATTTTTTAGTATGTGGGCCACTAGCACAGCATGGCTGCTAACAGAGCAGTGTAGGTCCACACCCCAGAACCCAACCCAGGCTACCAAAGTGGAACACACTGAACTAACCACTAGGCCACCAGGGCTAGCCCTGAAACAGAATTTTTAAAAATCAGAATAACAAGTTTGTTATTGTAAATATAAAAACGGCCTGTAATAAACTTATATGTAGTTGCCCTGCCTTGACTTTCACAGTTCATTAATTGTATTGATTTTTTTTTGCTTACTTTAGGTTTTTCTTGAGGTTATTAACTTCTTGATGGAAAAGAAAACATTGAAATAACTCTCTTAGACTATCAGTTTCTAATTCCATTCTTTTTAAAAATAGAATACAGAATAATCTGAAATAAGGTCAATAGTTAATTTCATAGTTGCTGAGGCAGCTAACACAGTAGCTTATCGAAATTACAGTAGGAAATAACTGATTCTTAGAGCTTTTTCTCCCTGGTTCAACATTAAGTGTAGAGGAACACTGTTCTAGAATACACAGGGATTTTGGTCCTTTGAGAGAGTTATGGTGTTTAACTTTCTTTGAGAGAATTTGTGCATTAAATATGCTACGTTAATAAAAGCAGAATGGTTTAGATGAGTGTTTCACTTCCCAACAGTGTGTCCCACCTCGCTTGCCCCACCTGATCTTGGTTTACATTCTTTCATTTGTCTTTTAGGGTTTTAATCTTTTTTCAACTTCCACAGGGGACACCTGTATTTGTGCACGCGGGCCCCTTTGCTAACATCGCGCATGGCAACTCTTCAGTGTTGGCTGATAAAATTGCCCTGAAACTGGTTGGTGAAGAAGGATTTGTAGGTAAGTCATTTCCTTTAAATTAAGTCATTGTGGAATAGGCAAGATATCGAAAAGATGATGACTGGAATAGAGTGATATCCATACTGAGTTGAAATATATTCTTTTAGGCCCACCTTCCCTAGAAGGTCTTAATATTGGCAAAGCCCTAAGGTCTGGTCCACAGAAATGATGTTGCGGTTGACCCATAGATTCTGATGTCAGCTACTTAGGAGTTTGAATATAAGCTCTGACACTTGCTGGCTGAATGACCTTGGACACATTTTAATGACCTCTCAGCCTCAATTTCTCATCTGCAAAATGGTGATTACAATATTTTATGAAACCTTATGGGGTTATTGTGAAAACTAAATGAGATTGTTTATTCATTCAGCAAATATTTATTGAGAACGTACCATATACAAGGCATGTTACTCAGTGCTGGGGATACGTGGTGAGCAAAACAGACTTAGCCGCCGGCTTCACGGAGCATACTGTCTCATGGTGTATATAATTTAATAGGAGAGCGTGCCCATTAAATGTTAGCCTTTAGGAGCAGTAATTGTACTACAATAACTTGAAGTCGGGGTGCTCTTCCTCGAATCGGAGTGTGCTTTTGTGGCTGGATGGAAGGGAGATTCCCGACCATTAAACTTGGAAATTTTAATTGGTAGACTTGAGACTTTTTGCTGTTGTCAAGCTCTCCTTTGTGGTGTGGACTTCTCTTTGGCTTTTGTTGGATATTCCAGCCAGAAAGAGGGGACAACTCTGCCACAGAGTTTGTTCAGTCATTGCCAGCGCCAGTCTCACCCTTGGTATTAAGGCTGTGAGAAAACAAAAGACAAACAGAAAAGGATTCTTGGAGTAACACCTTAATTTGACATCTGAGGGACTACAGTGGCAGATTTTCACATGCCAACAGGTAATTTCTGTTTACCACGTTAGTACCTATAATCATGAAATCTAGCAGTTGCTTCTTTCACATTAATCATCAGCCTTGTATCAAACTCAGAAGATTCTGCTGGACAAAAGAACTTGGCTCTGAGCTTGAACTTAGCCATCATAGTGTTCATTCAGGGTTATTGAGATGGTTTTAAGAATTCCTTCTAGACACGCAGTCAGGGTCAAACAAGGATTTATGTACTTCGTTCCTCAAAGGTCTGAATTGTACAGCTCTTGTGTACTTTGCTGCTTCGATACCAACTTCACTATGAGAGTGGCTAGACGGGCCATCTAAACGGATTTGCTCGATTGATCACAGCATAATTATAGAGCTAATGGAAAAGGAGGCAGGCACTGAAAAGTTGGGTGCTTGTGTGAAATGGTTCTAATGCATCAATTCCGCAAATCAAAGAGCTTCCAGAAGAAAGCACTCTGTTTTATGCTGACAGAGCACTCTGCCTCTGTTCCAATCCTTACTTTGTCAACATGTATTTATAGAATATGGGGTATTGTAGCAAAGCATCTTTAAAGGTATATGCTGATGATGTTTGCAAAACATACCAGCTCTCCATGTGACCTTGGACAAGCCATTAGCCTCTCTTGGCATGTCCCTTGTAGACATTCTCATGTGAGAAATGAGAGTTTGGACCAGACGAGGAATTCAATATAGATGGGTAGCCGTGGACTGTTAGAAATTGTGGGATCAGAATCCTAACTGGTAGTCTGACCTGAGGCAAGTTACTTAACTTCTCTGGGGCTCAATTTCTTCTTCTGATAAAAGGAGAACACCCATGTTGCAGTATTTTAAAGAGTAGTATCGAATGGGAGATTACTTTGTGAGTCATAGAGAACTGTGCAAATGTCAGCGATTATGCTAATGATCTCTGTAGTCTAAGAGGCTGGAAGTGGAGGAGAATTCAGCGAAATCTGTCCGTTGCCAAATGGATTACAGGGCTAGCTCTAGAGTCAAAACTATCTGGCTCAACTCTTTTCAAGTTGTGGCACTTTAGGCAAGTTAGCCTTTCTGCGCCTCAGTTTCTGTATCTGTAAAATAGGGCTCGTAATAGATCTTGCTTCATAGGTTCGAAATGACGATCAAATGAGACCATGCATGTTAAGTCCTGGCAGAGTGCCTGACCCATCGTAAGACTGGATAATTCTTGGCCACTCCTCATTATTATTCTCCCTATTATTGATACATGGCTAATGAAAGTCAAATTTCCTTTTTTTATTGGTTTATTTTTTTTTTTGGATAATGATTTTAACTGTGGTAAAATATATATAACATAAAATTTATCATCTTAATCATTTTTAAATGTACCACTCAGTTGTCAAATACTTTCACAATGTTATGCATCCATCACCCATCCATCTCCAGGACTCTTCATCCTGCAAAACTGAAATTGTACCCATTAGACAACAATTTCCCGTTTCCTAGCCCCCCAGCCCCTGACAGCCACCCTTCTCCTTTCCATCTCTGAGTTTGACTATTCTAGATACCTCATATCAGTATATGCTCTGTTGTGACTGGCTTATTTCACTTAGCATAATGTCCTCAAGGTCCACCCATGTTGTAGCACGTGTTCAAATTTCCTTACTTTTCAAGGCTGAATAATATTCCAGTGGATGTGTGCCACATTTTGTTTATCCATTCATCAGTCTATGGACGTGTAGGTTGCTTCCACCTTTTGGCTGTTGTGAATAACGCTGCTATGAACATGGTGTGCAAACTCTTTTATGTTACTATTAATGTGTCATGCTCCCATTATGTATAACTATGTGACAGCAGTGACGTATGCAAATATATAGAGACTGCAAAACTCAAGACCTGTAGTGTTGAACTCTCACGAAGGTGGTAGATGCTGCAGCTCCAGAGGAATGTTGGAAGCAAAGCCAGTGTGTTGAATAGCAGGAACAGGGTGTGATCAAGAAACAGCATTTTTTTTTTTGAGGAAGATTAGCCCTCAGCTGACATCTGCCACCAATCCTCTTTTTGCTGAGGAAGACTGGCCCTGAGCTAACAGCTGTGCCCATCTTCCTCTACTTTATATGTGGGATGCTGCCACAGCATGGCTTGATAATTGGTGAGTAGGTCTGTGCCTGAGATCTGAACTGGCGAAACCCAAGCCACCAAAGCGGAACGTACGAACTTAACCACTACGCCACCAGGTGGGCCCTGGAAACAGTACTTTTTCCTTCATTGCTTGGTCAAACCTGCTCTGTGGGCTGCTTCATTCCATGCACTTGGATGAAATTTAGGTAGATTCCTCTCTCTCGATTAGTATCAGGTGCCTCTAAAGTATTTTTTTAAAAATTCCTCTGGTCACTTTCAGTCATAAAAAGAGTCTCATTTTAGTTAAAAAAAAAAGTGTGTCCAGTCTTATATAAAAATCAAAATCTCCAGATTTCATTCAGAGTCGAGCTTCTCCCCCACGTTTGGGCCGGCCCCTGGCCAACTGTGGGAGGGAAGGTGGCTGCTTCCCTGTCTCCCGACTTCCTGCATTTAGGCTTCCTCTGGCCTCCTGGGGTTGAAGCTTTTGCGTTCAGTGGTCTGCACCCACCTCTTCCAGCTGAGGTCCCACATGCGTGGCAGAAGCCCTCTGGGGGCAGCATTCCTTTTAGAAAATCCTGCTGTGGGTTCCACATCTGGTCTCCGGGTATCCTAGACTTTTGACCTCTGACCTGCTGTTGGTGGGGGTGCAATTCCATCTCTCACACTATCCTCTGGTCCACTGCCATGGGTGATTTCTTTTCAGCCTGTAGACTTGTTTCATACCCCAACCCCCCACACTGTCCCCCTAAGGCAGGCACAGGTAGTGAGCATTTCCTGTCACTCTTCTAAAGCCTCGCTCACTAGCTTGAGAAAAGGGGAGCAGCTCCTCATCCTTCCTGATGGGAGGTGGGGAGTGGGGTTCAGCACAATGATGACTTTCTTTGAGGAAATCCTTTCCTGGCTTCTAACCTTGCCAACCCTTTCGACACCTCGAGGTTGGGCTAAGTGATGCAAAATCCATGTTGAAACAATTTTTCTGCAAATGCTGCTTGGTCTAGCATCATCCTTTTTTGCATGTGAGCAGTTGACACCATGTTGGGGCCTCAAACAAAAGTGAAACCAAAACAGCCCCATTTTAACATCCTTCTACAGAAGTTAAATGCAGTAGGCGTAGGTTTATCTGATTCCTGAGGAGGAATTTATGTCCTTAGAAAAGCATTGTTTATCGGACATGGTCTCTGTTAAGATATAAAAAAGCTCAAACCCAAAAGAAAAAGATTAATAATTTGGGTAACATTTAAAAATCAGTTGTGAGCCAGTCCTGATGGCCTAGTGGTTAAATTTTGGCACGCTCCACTTCGGCAGCCCAGGTTCGGTTCCCAGGCACGGAAGCACACCACTTGTCTGTCGGTAGCCATGCTACAGATTGATAAAAAAATATATATGACTAATCCAATAGAAAAATGGGCAAAGGACTTGAAAAGGTAATTCATCGAAAAAGAGCAATCTGACAGAATTTCTGGGTCAAACTGAAAATAAGCCAATGTTCTAGCAATTTCGGTTCTAGCTATGCCTTAGAAAAAAAGTAACTAAAAATGTATTTAAGTCCTTGGAAATAGTTTACTTTGGTACACATTTATTGCTTCTGCTATATGTCAAGTAATATATGGTAGGATCTGGGAATCAAAGATGACTAAGACAGGTTTCTTACCCTCCAGTAATTTATAATATGGTGTGGGAGACAAGCCCAGAAACAGAACATCAGTAATGAGTACAATGCACTTATGAGATTAAGTATCATATTAATTAACAAGGAACCTTAAGACATGAGGGATATTTCTTAGAATTTTCTCCATACTACTGATTTTGCTGAGGTACGTTCAGTCTAATTTTTTGTTCTATCCCAACACACACAAGGAAGGAATTATTTTGGCTGCTCTGCAATAATTATTCCAGGATACTGGAATCAATATTCCATTTAGACTTAAAACACAGTGAAGTTTAATTAATTGCATCAACTTGTCAGGCTAGAGCAAAACTCTTCATGAGGATTTGGGAAAAAAATGCTGTGGTCACGTGATTTCAATTTCTCTGTCTCTTAGTCAACAGTCCTCACGAGTGTCCACTTAACTTCCATTTAGTGCTGTAAAGGCCCACGTTTCTTTGACATCAAACCCTAATCACGTGTTATTTTTTCAAAAGCAAAAAAAAAGGGAAAGAAAGAAAAGGAAAACAACAGTGAGTTCTTAGGTTTTTAAAAATTATCTCATATTTCAACCATTTGTAGGGATTTCAAATTTACACATGAACCTTGGGGTTTTTTAAATTTTTATTTAATTTTTTTTTTTTTGAGGGACTAGCCCTGAGCTATCTGCCGCCAATCCTCCTCTTTTTTGCTGAGGAAGACTGGCCCTGAGCTAACATCCGTGCCCATCTTCCTCTACTTTATGTGTGGGACGCCTGCTACAGCATGGCTTGACAGGCAGTGGGTGGGTCGGCACCTGGGATCCGGCCTCGAATCCCCGGCTGCCGAAGCAGATCATGCATACTTAACCACTGTGCCGCCAGGCCGGCTCCCCTGAAGCTTGGTTTTTTTAATTTGCTTTCGGCTCTCTTAATTTGCTTTTGATTCCAGTTTCGAATGAACACCTTTCCTTTACTCCAGAATGCAGCGTGCGCTCGGTCGTCTTTATAGCCAGGCGTTCTCAGCTGATCGTCACCAGCCACCCCTCCATCATTAAATACAGACTTATGTATGTGAATATATGTGCTTTTTCTTTTTTCAACCAGAGAAGGGCTCCACAGTTCTCATTAGATTCTCAAAGGGAACCATGACTCAAAAACGATACAGAGCCATGGTCTGCGTCTCACAGCCTAAGGGCTGTTGTGAGCTGATTAACCTTACCTTCCAGGGATCTCTGAAGCTTTGGTGAATTTGATGTTCCATCCGCATTTGACACGTACACCCTTGTCCTAAGCACTCGTCTAGAGGTTACCTGACTGATTGCGAGTCTTCTCCTTGCTGGCTGTACAAAATCACGCAGCCCCAGGCTGGCTTCTCTGCGTGCTGCCTGGGTACGTGAGCACAAACAGACCGTGCGGCAGAAGAGAAAGATTAGACAAGGCCCCATGAAACTGTGCACTGAGCGTGCCTGGAACATTTCAGGATTAGGATTTCGGGATCAGAATAGCCATAGCCTTTCCGAGACTAACTGAGTAGGATGGGGAAACGGCCTTGTTAATATTTTCGTTATAAATGCTTCATTCTCTGAGCAGTTGGTGAGCTCCAGACCTGTGCTAAAGCCATCACATACATTCTCACTTGATCCTGAAACGGTTCTGCGGGCTGGGTGTGATTGTCCCCATCTTACGGATGATGCAACTGAAGAGATTATGGTACACGTCCGCCATCGCTCAGCCAGCAAGGGGCGGACGAGGCGCCCCCAGGGCTCCTCGCTCCAACACCTGCGCAGGTGGTCAGTCGGCTCTTCTGCCTACAGTGATTCCCATCCACTCCCATTAATAAATAATTAGTTTCATATGACCTGTCTATAACAGAGGGTCGTATTTAAAAATAGTACCACTATAATTATACTGTGCCGATTTTTAGGAATGTCTGCCAACAGTAGTGGAATGCTTTTGGTTCCTTTTTTTTCTGTTTCTTTTCTCCTTACTGCTTTAAAAGATCTTTCTCCCTAATATATTGCTAATTAAAGGTTTTCTTACTGAGTCTTCTCCCTACGTCTCCCCTCACCTGTCCTTTGGCAAACAGCTTAAATCTCGCCACATAGTAGGGCTCCAGGAGACTCTGCTGGCAGCCACACCCACTTACTGGCTTGTTCTCTGTTTCCGTGTTTATTGCCGTGAAATTTTAAATATTCCTTCGTTTTGGTGGAAGAGAAGCAGACTAAACCAAACGTTCCTATAATTTCATCCACCCTTAAAAACATGCTGACGTCAGGTGACCTTCCAGCTTTCTAAACTTTCATTCTCCCATACCTCGCTCTGTTGACATTATTGAGAAACACTGATGTCAGCCTACGCTCCGGTTGTGTTATGATCCTTCCAGTTTTTTCCTGTAGTGATCGTACTCATAATGAAATCAAGGCTGGGAAGTGCTGGATTATTGGAGACCGTGGCTGAGTCTTATGTGCTAACCTTCCAGAAACTGCTAATCACCAGCAGTGTTTTTGAACCCCTCTATTCAGGAAAGCCTAGAAGAGAAGGATGTTTTTTATTATTCCAGGAGTTCTGACCTTTTGTGGAGCTTGGGGCCTGAGCTCTTTTCTCCCCTGACTCTCTGGACTGGCCTTTATTCTACCTTGCCTGTCTCTTCTCATGCTTCTGTTTAAAGGCGCTCTCTCTTCTTTCATCTCTAGTCTTCTGCCCTTAAAAAACAGTAAGTGAAATATTCTGAGTAGACATCATTCAGGAAAGTACGCAGATTAATGTAATAAACGCCTGGGTTCCCACCACTCAGCTGTGTCAAAATGGTAACGTATTGCTGCGTGTGCTTTAGTTGTCTGTTTGTTTTGATTCTGGACCCTGGTAACCATGGTTCTGCTTTCTGTCTCTGTGAATTTGGCTACTCTTGACACCTCATGAAAGTGGAATCATACGGTGTTTGTCTTTTTGTGACTGGCCTTTTCATTTAGTGTAATGTCCTCAAGGTTCATCCATGTTGTAACGTGTGTCAAAATTTCCTTACTTTTTAAGGCTGAGTAATATTCCGTTGTATGGATAGACCACATTTTATCTATTCATTCATCCATCTGTGGACACTTAGGTTGTTTCCACCTTTTGACTATTGTGAATAATGGCTGCTGTGCACATGGGTGTACGATGTGCAGGTGTTGCGAGTAATACTGCTATGAACATGGGTGTACAATGTGTGGGTGTTGTGAGCAATGACCGCTATGGACGTGGGTGTACAATGTGTGGGTGTTGTGAGCAATGGCCGCTGTGGACGTGGGTGTACAGTGTGTGGGTGTTGTGAGCAATGACCGCTATGGACGTGGGTGTACAATGTGTGGGTGTTGTGAGCAATGGCCGCTGTGGACGTGGGTGTACAATGTGTGGGTATTGTGAGTAATGACTGCCATGGGTATGGGTGTCTCTTCAAGGCGGTTCTTTCTGTTCTTTTCAGAAGTGGAATTGCTGGATCATATGGTAATTATATTTTTAATTTTTTGAGGAACCACTATACTGTTTTCCATTAGGTTTTTTTACTGAAATATTTGAGAGTTCCGCGTGAATCCCACCCTGATCCCATTTCCTTTTCTGCTTCTCCAGAGGAAGCTGCTATCCTGGTTTGGGGGGGTTATCATTTCCTGACATGCTTTTATGCTTTTATCACATACATATTTATCTACAAAGGATTTACAACAGAGATTCTCCAACCTTCCCTATTCAGGACACACCTAGTGTCTCAGCAATTTTTTTCATGGCAGCCCAGGCCAAAAGAAATACCTAAGACTTCCATTTATTAGGTACTTAGGTCCAGAGAACTTAGTGGGTATTTGTGTTCTAATAACTTAGTAGCTGTCTGAAAAAAGAATACACATGAACGGAAAGAAACAATAATATTATTGCATTCTTAAATAGCCAAGATAACTTATTAATGAGATGTGTGTCCTTCTTGGGCACTCAACAACTTTTCAATCCTTGGAATCAGTCAACAATTCAAACCTCATTTCCTGATCCACCTTGGTTTTCACACAGTTCTTGCATTTTCCTGCAGCAACCGCCAAAAATTTAGCTTTGCAAATATGTGATGTCACTGAAAGGAATGCACAGCGATAATGTTGAAACAGTGAACTACTTCAAACCAGTGGAACTTGCAGTGTCCAACGGATGTCGCGTATTGCCGAGTTTCCCTCCAAAATGTAAAATATCCCATGGCTCCTCTGAGCTCACCGCAGTGCCCTGGGGCTCCTGAGCCCATCAATTTGGGAACCACAGATATGTTTTTATAGTATTTTTATATGTTTTAAATCTTTTTTTCCTAAGATTGGCCCAGAGCTAACATCTGTTGCCAATCTTCCTCTTTTGTTTCCCCCTTCTCTTTTCTCTGCAAAGCCCCAGTACATAGGTGTATAGCCTAGTCATAAGTCCTTCCAGTTCCTCTATGTGGGACGCCACCACAGCATGGCTTGATGAGCGGTGCTAGGTCCGTGCCCAGGATCCGCAGCAGCGAACCCCAGGCCACCGAAGCAGAGCACGCAAACTTAACCACTATGCCACCCGGCCAGCCCTTGCTTTAAAATTTTGTATGTTAATAAATGTTACCGTCTGCATTGTGCTATAACAGGGATCAGCAGACTCCTTCCGTAAAAGGCTAGGTAGTAAATATTTTAGGCTTTGTGAGTTGTAGCATCTTGGTGCCAATACTCCACTGCAAAGCAGCCATAAATAAAACATAAATGAGTGAGAGAGGCTGTGTTCCAGTAGTTTTATTCATAGACTGACATTCGAATTTCATATAATTTTCATGTGTGATGAAATATTATTCCTCTTCTGATTTTTTTTCAAACATTAAAAAATGCAAAATCAGTTTAAAAAGTCAAAACAAATTACAGGCCACACAGAACCAGGAAGGATGCAGGCCATAGTTTGCCAATTCTGCTCTATAACTTGCTATTTTTGTTCAATGTTACATTTCTGCATTTATCCAAGTGGCTGTGATCAAAGCAGCCTCATTTTACTTGCAGTGTGGTCTTCTGGGGCATGAATACAGCACATGTATTTGTGCATTCTTCATGGAGGGGCATTTAGATTCCGTTCAGTGTACTGTTACAAATAATGCTACTAGGAACATTCTTGTTTATGTCTCTAAGAATGTGTGTGAAAGGTTTTGTGGGGTCTATACCTAGGAGTGAGACTTGGGGTGTTACAGGTATGCTCAGCATCAACCAATAGATGAAGCCAAATTGTTCCTCCAAGTCATACCCATTTATATTACCACCAGTCATTTATGAGATTTCTGATTTCTCCACGTTCTTCCCAATGTTTGTATTGTTTGTTTGTTTGGTGAGGAAGATTGGCCCTGAGCTAACGTCTGTGCCGATCTTCCTCTGTTTTGTATGTGGGACGCCGCCACAGCATGACTTGATGAGCGGTGTCTGGGTCTGCACCCAGGAGCTGAACCCACGAACCCTGGGCGGCTGAAGCAGAGCGCACGAACCCAACCCCTCCACCACTGGGCCATCCTCTGTGTTGTTAAGTTTTTAAGTCTTGCCAATCTGGTGGTAGTAAAATGCTATTTCATTATAGTTGTGAATATAAGCATATTTATGGACATTTCAGAGCATTTGTGAATTGCCTATTTTCTTTTGGGTTATCTTTTTTGTATTAATTTATAACATCCTTTTTATATTCTGAATATGAATCCTTTGCCATTATGTGTTGCAAATATTTTCTCCCATGTGTGGCTTATCTTTTAAATGTCTTCATTGTACCTTTTCTTTTTCGTCCTTTTTCTTCCTGGTTTCTTGCTCTTGGAGTCATAAAGATAATCGACATTGGCTTATAAAATGTTGCCTCTTACATGTGCCTTTACTCGTCTCAGAATTGATGTCAGTTTATGGTATCCCTTTTCCTTAAGTCATACAATTTGTCAAACTTTTCTTGCTCAGTGATTCTTTCACAGGTAGCTTTCAGCCCCAGCCCTAAAAAACAGGGCCAAGAAGGCTCAATAGCTGTAAATTGGTGGGGATTTCTGCTCCCCTCATCCTGTGCCCCAAGGTGTTCAAGGCCAGTGCAGCTGTTGGCTGTTGGGAGCTGCCTCTGGAGCTCCTTTTAGATCCACTCACCCAGGAAATGCCAGGGCCGCCTTCTACTCTGCCCGCCCAAGGAGGAGGAGCCTGGGGGATGCTTCTCCAGCCTGCTTGTCAGCCGTGGAGGCTAGGGCTTTCTTCTAGAAGGGGATCCCGGCATCTTCTCTTCGTGACTCTTCAGTGTTGATGCTGAACGTCACCTGGCAGTGGTACCTGGTCTTTCTGGAAAAGAGAAAATCTCCGTTCTTACGCCTGTGTTGATCCTATGTTGTCCAGCTCTGGACATTTATCATAAAAGGTCCCTTTAGAACTTTGAAAAGAAAGGGTTTAATTTTATGGTCAAATTCTACATTGTCTATTTACATTTCTATTTTTAGAAGATGCTTTGGATAAAATTCCTTTGCCTTCACCTGGAACGCTTTCAGTTTATCTATTTGATTTTTTTTTTGCTAAAATGCTCATTAAATATGAATTAATCCAGAAGCACTTTGAGATAAGGAAGAAAGAACCTTCACTAGTCAAGATAACAGAAATTGAAGGCCTTTATGATCTGGTTCAGCGGGATTAGGGGTACACCATGAGCGCAGTCCTCCAGAATTTATTTTCAGAAGAAAAATACACAACAAATGAATATGAAGTGATTATAAACCTTTTCCCTTTTATTGTAGTAAAGCAACTGCAGACTTTGTAATCAGAAGCCTCGTCTCTATTTGTTTTTCTCTGTGGTGTATTTGGGGTAGGAAATCGTTAGATGTCATGGTCCCTCGTTGACCCCATTTCTCTGCCTCCCCACTAGAAGGCCCACCATCCTGAATTTTGTGTATTGATGGTGTTCAGGTTTTTTAGTTATTGCTACTAACTTACACATATTCTTTTGTATATATCAAATATTTCATTAAAAATTTTAAAAACTTAGGGACAGGATTTCTTAATTTAAAGGCACCAGAGTTTACAACCTGGTCTTTCAAAGGTTCAGTGGAATGAACTTAGGGTAATATTAAGTTAGACTAATATTTTTTGGTTCATCTGGATATCCGTATAGAGTGTTGGTCATTTTCTGCTGTAATGCACTGAAAATCAAGGTCTTCAGAGCAGCCAAGTGTATTGAGTAGCAGGCTCCAGCCGCCTGTGCTTGAGTTGCCCTCTGCCCTGTGCTGGCTGTGACCTTGGGTAGGTCGCTTAACCTCCCCAGATCTTGGGTTCCCCTTCCTCCCTCAAGGCTTGTTCTGGGGACGAAGTGCAGTACTGGTGCAAAAAGCACAGATTCTGCCACAAACAGTGGATGCCGGCTGCTATTACTCCCGTAAGATGCTAAGGATCTTTCCTTTCGAGATAAGTCTTCACAAATACTAATTCATTCTTTCCCGTGAAGAATACCTGCGTGAGTCCATTTGTTAAAGTGAAACTCAGAGGAATTAGAGTTTGGACGATGGAAAACACTGCTGCTTGTATCCTTTCTCATCCAAAGGCATTTAGGACCATTGTCCTAGAGGGGATCGGAGGGGATCTGATTACTTCAAAACCCTTCTTTGGGTTAGGGGAAGCCTTCTATAAAGCCTTGTTTAAAATGCTTCGTAGTTACCAGGGGAAAAAGCAAGATGAGCTGGAGCCCAGCAGATTCACAGGCGCATGATATTATTCCAATATATTTCCCTCTCTCCCCTAAGCCTCGCTCTCCTCTGGAATGCAAAAAAGTAGGAGAAACTTAAACGTGGAAATTTTTGAGAAACAATGCAGAGAATCTTTGCAGTGGCATGAAACATTGAAATTAAGAACATATGTTCTTAAATTCAACTGGCGTATTGAACATCTCAAATATACTCTTGGTGCCAAAAAGGATGCGAATCAAAACATTGGGAATTCAGCTCCTTATGTGGGAAAGAGCATTGCTGCCGAGGGGAGAGAGACGGGAGACAAACCTTTTTATGATTTGAAAAAATGGAGGAGCCAAGGCATTGAGCATATGTTACTTTCCGCCGACCTTGCAGAGTCTATGGGTCCATATAGTGTGACGTCTGATTATACTCTAAATTTATTTACTTTAATGAAAGTGCTAGTAAATGATGCAAAACTTCATTGGGCAGCTTTTATAAATGTATTTGCTTTGGTTAAATTTACAACCTGGCTTCTTAAGTCAGAGTATCTTCTAAGGGCTCAAATCCAGGACTTTTGTTAAAAACAGCAGTTAAGGTAAATTAACCTGCCGTTATCATGTAACCCTTAAATTCCAACCAATTTTCACAAGAATCCCAAGACCTAAAGCTGACCTGTGTATGCTGTGTTCTGATACAGTTACCATGCCAAATGCATTATGTGGATAAACTAACAGAAACAAAGCTTTTAATTTAAAAGTCTTATTTTCTCACTACTGAAATAACAGGAAAAAAGTTTAGAATTTACAAAAACAACGTGGTATTGTATTGTGTCTTCTCTAACTTGCTCTTTTCATTTAATATCAGGTTTCTAAGACTCATCCAAGTCGTTGCATCTGATACCTATGAATACACCACCATCTATTGATCCATTCTCTTGTCAACAGATATTTAGGTTGTTTCCAGTCGTTGTGTTATTATAAAGTCGTTGTGTTATTATATTGCTGCGATGAGTGAGCATCTTGCTCTTATCTCCTGGTGCACTTGTGCAAGAATTTTATCTACGAGAAATTTAAATATGTTGATAACATCCTACATATGCGTAATACAAAACAATCTCAAAAATAACTTTCCTTTGTTAAAGTAATACTCTAATCATTCTAGAAGAATCAGAAAATCTTCATAAGTAAAGAAGAGAGTTCAAATCATCTCTAATATCTCCATTCAAAGATAATTCAAATTTTGTTCTAATACTTCCATACTGCTGTGTGGGTTTCATCTTTTTCTTTTTTTTTTCTTTTTTCTTTTTTGCTGAAGAAGATTGTCCTGAGCTAACATCCATTGCTAATCCTCCTCTTTTTTTTGCTTGAGCAGGGTTAGCCCTGAGCTAACATCTGTACCAATCCTCCTATTTTTTTGTATGTGAGACACCTCCACAGTGTGGCTGGTGAGTGGAATAGATCTGTGCCCAGGATCTGAACCTGTAAACCCAGGCCACTGAAGCGGAGCGTGCAGAACTTTAACCACGGGGCCATGGGGCTGGGCCCTATGCTGCTATGTGGGTTTCTTTTTAAAGGACTGTTATCATCCTATTGAAATGAGTTACTCAGTTTGATCCTTTAGCCCTTTTGTGTGTAGAACAGTGTACTGAACCTCGGTTATCTGAAGAATCGGTCTTCAAAACTGTGTCTCCCCATCTGCCCTCCGCATCCCCACCATCACCCCCACCCTGTCCTTGCAGTGCCGTTCACCGTGGCTGATTTAGGGCTTAGCTGTCTTCCACCTGTGTCCCTGTCCAGAGCGCTTCATACAGACCTCTCCTCCTTCCACGTTTTTGTTTGAGGATCTGTTGTCTCTGATGCTCTGACGGTCAGTTCTGACTCTTCCATCTGACAGGACTTCTTTGTCCCTCTCCTTGAAGCCCCCTCCTAAACGTCTGCCTCCCTGGCTGGCCTCTGGCTGCTCCTCCCGGTGCAGCCTCTCTTATTGGAGCATCATCTCCCCGGGCTCTGAACCTTGGGGTGCACAGGCTCATCCTTGGTCCCTTCTCTAGCCTGTCCACACGCTCGCCCCGTAACATGAGCACCCATCTGTGCACTTCTGGACCTCTGACCAGGACTTTCCCAGGCTCGTGGGTCCAGATGCCTCCTCAGACTTAAAATCCCTAAACCGTTTTTTGATTCCCTTTCCTAAGGTCTCAAGCCTACCTCCCCATCTCAGTTAATGACAATTTCACTCTTCTCGATGCTTTTGCCAAAAGCCTTGAAATCATCCTTGCCTCCTTTTTCTCCTCCACACCCCGCCCCCAGTCCATCAGAATGCGGTGACCCAACCACACCTGTCACATGGCTGCCCCACCTGGCCCAGGTCACCACCCTCTCTCACCAGGGCATTGTAACAGCCGTCCGCCCCCAGCACCACCCCGACCACAGTGTCTGTTTCCACAACGCCACCAGCGTGGTCCTTTGGAAGCCTGAGTCAGATCCCACCCCACCTCTGCTCATACCCTCCAGTGTTTTGTATCTCTCAGAATAAGCCCAGTCCTAGTCTTTCCCCCACCTACCCCTGGAATCTCATCTCCTCCTGCCCTGCCTTTCCCTCCTCCTGCCTAGCACCTGGTTTGGATACACCAGGCCTCCTTCCACCCCAGGGCCTTTGCACATGCTGTTTTCACATTCAAAGCTCTCTCATAACTACATGGGTTTGTTCCTTGGCTTCATTCAAGTCTCCGCTGGAGTGTTGAGAGGCCTTCTGTGTGCATTCTGGCAAAGAGCACCCACCTTCTCCCCAGCACCCACACTTTTCATCTCATAAGTATAAAAATTATAAACATGGCTTCCAGGGACAGCCAGGTTCAAATCCTGGCTCTTTTGCTTATCAGCTCTGTGACTTGGAGCGAGTTATACAGCCCAGTGTGGTCTCAAACTTAACATGCCCACTCCCTCTTTTTATAACAAACACCTGACTGGCCTGAAGTAAAACTCGGGTATTGTAAGTTTCTTCACATTATTTCAAAACACAACATAATGTGTTAGTTGTGATATAAAAGTATTTTGTGATACAATATGTATTTCAATATGTATTAATTAGAAGAAGTGTTTCAACTTCAGTAGAAGACATTCTGAGTGGCCAAGTGCTTGCACACATGCAGGAACAAGGACACGGGACGGCCACAGATGCGGAAGGATGAGGTGTGTGGGTGGCGGCTCGGACGTCCCAAGTGGTTATTGGCATCATTGAAGTGATTTTCTGAAAAAGTGAGCAGCTCGTGGCAAAGTTCCAAAGGAAACAGTGTCAGCGTTCCCCCAACGTTCACCCTTGCTGGCATTCCTTAAAAATTCAGTACATCGTGATAGCTTGAAGAACTAGTGTGCGTTTTTACGTAAAACAGAATAGAGGGCGGGTTCTAGATTCTTAGAATCATAAACAGGCTTTTCAGCTACGAACGCATCTGCAGGGAAATTCGTGTGTGGCAAAGGCAAGTCCCTGTGGGGCTTCCTGCATGTTGCGAGGTGGCCACCTTCCCGGCCCCACCCGCCAAACGCCGTCAGTTCCTCCCCGTCACTGAGATGACCGGCTATAACCCTGGGGCGGTACCCCCTCCACTGGGAGCTGACAGCCCTTCTGCGCCCCAGTTCTGTCGTCTGTAAAGCGAGGGAAAATAACATGATCGAAGACATACGGCAACTTTACAGAAGCGATGCATGTGAAGCACCTGGGGCACATCCTGGCATGGATGAGTCTTTGCTAGTGGTAACCGGCTTTACCTTCCTTGTGGACTTGCTGGGTGCTGGACACCCTGCTGGGCGCTTTGTATGTGTTATAACACCCCTGGGACGTAGTTACTGGAACGACCCCCATTTTACAGCTGAGGAAACCGAGCCTCATTGTGAGTCAGCAGCTGCCCAACGGCCAGCAGCTGGTGCAGGGGAGAGCAGAGCCTGAAGCCCAGAGCCTGTGCTTCCCACGCTGCCTCACTAAGGCTTCCTTAGTGCTCACTTTCATCCCTTATCATCACGTAGCCCTGGGAATATGTCTGTTCAGACCTCTCCCTATTTTTAAATTGGGTTATTTGGTTTTTTTTGTTGAGTTGTATGAGTTCTTTATATATATGTTGGATATTAGCCCCTTATTAGATATATGATTTGCAAATCCCCTCTCCCAGTTGGTGGGTTGTCTTTTCATTTTGTTGATGGTTTCGTCTGCTGTGCAGAAGCTCTTTAGTTTGATGTAGTCCCACTTGTTTATTTTTTCCCTTGTTTCCCTTGCCTGAGGAGACATGGTATTCAGAAAGATGCTGCTAAGACCGATGTCAAACAGCGTACTTGCCTATGTTTTCTTCTAGGAGTTTAATGGTTTCAGGTCTTACCTTCAAGTCTTTAGTCCATTTTGAGTTAATTTTTATGTATGACATAAGATAATGATCTACTTTCATTTTTTTGCATGTGACTGTCCAGTTTTCCCAACATGATTTACTGAAGAGACTTTCTTTTCTCATTTTATGTTCTTGGCTCCTTTGTCAAAAATTAGCTGTCTGTAGATGTGTGAGGAGTTTTTAAAAAATATCAACTGTGCAATGAGTTTTAATTTTACACTGTATGACTGCTCTCTTACCCCGTCTTAGCTGAGAACTTTCAGCCTGAAAAGATTCAAATTACTCTTACCTAATATATTAACTGTAGTTTGGAAAATTTAAATTATTTGAGGTTGTTTTTAAGCTTTTAGCAGTGTTTGGTATAATTAGAGTATTGTGCTGTTCTTATACAAAGAAAATATAATAGAATTTTGAGCAGGGAATATTAAGAAACTGGCCATTGCTAAAGGAGTAATGGATCCTTTTGTGGACCTCTTTGCATCTTTTTTGGGACAGGGAAAAACACATTGATTATTGGTGCCTTCTAAAAGTGTCAACCTCTTACCAGCTTCGGCCATAAATATCGTTTTCAGCATTAATGCTTTGATAAGTAACATCAATCCAAAAGGCTATCTAAGGTTTAAAAGAATTCTGTAAATTACAAAGTGCTTGTGTGTCCAATTCTAAATAAAGGAGAGTGAGGAAGTAACTTCAGAGCCAGCCCTGATGGCCTAGTGGTTAAAGTTCTGCGCCCTCCACTTCCGAGGCCCGGGTTAGGTTCCTGGGCATGGAACCACAGCACTTGTCTGTCAGTAGCCATGCTGTGCCAGCATCCCACATAGAAGAACTAGAAGGATGTACAGCTAGGACGTACAACTATGTGCTGGGGCTTTGGGGAGAAAAAAAAAAGAGGAAGATTGACAACAGATGTTAGCTCAGGGCCAATCTTTCCCAGCAAAAAAAAAAAAAGGTAACTTTAGGGATGAAAGAGGTATCTCAATGGAAAAATAAAGAACAACCTCATGCAATAGAAAAATGTAAATAGAATTGTAAAACAGACGCTGACAATGAGCCTCATATTAAATAGTGCAGACTGAAAGGCACAGCTAATGTATTCAGGAACGTGACAAGAATGCTTATGATCACCACCCTTCTCATCATTATTCTAGATGTCCCAGCCAATGTAATAAAACATGAACAATAACAGAGTACAACTATTGGAAAGGAAGAGACAAATCTGTTATTTATATACAGTATGACTATATAACTAGATAATCAGTCCAAGAAATGTATTTTAGATAATGAAAGTTTTGGTTGACTAGTCAGATGCAATGTAAATATGTGAAAGTCAATAGTTTTCCTTTATGTCAACAATAAAAAGTTAGATACTGTAATGGGGAAAATATCCTATTTGTATGTGTCCCCAAAACTATAAAATTGCTAGGAATAAATATAACAAGAAATGAGCACATAGAAGAAAAAGCTATAAAATTTTATTGAAAGACACAGAGCAAGAATCAATAATGAGACATACAGCGTGTTCTTGGATGGGAATGATCTGTAATAAACAATCACCCTTCCTCTGTCCAGCTAATGTATAAATTACCATAAAATTACTATGCTATACCGTGCCATAATATACTATATAGACTTTACTATTCAATATTACACTATTTTGTATAGTTACCATAAAAGCTGTGGGCGAAGATGAACTTCATCATTAAATTAATAACATGTATCTAGAGTCTAGAAGAATAAAATTCATGAGGATTGACCAGAAAAATTTAAAAGAATAAGGATGGATGATCTACCTGACTCTAGACATGAAAACAAGGTAATCCTGCCACAATTATAAAGAGGGCTAGACAAAGAGAACTCGTTTCAAAAGAACACCTAGTGTGTACCTAAATAGACTTATTCCATTATATGTAGAAATTAATAATTTGATAAAATGATGTTTCAAATCACTGGCAAATGGATGGATTAATGATTAAATGATGTGAGGACATTTGGCCATTAATTTTAAAGTATAAACTTTAGAATCCTGTATCACAATATATTCAGGAGAAAGATAGATTAAATTTTTAACGTGAAAATTAAAACTTAAAGCTTCAAGAAAAAAGCAAAAAAGTTTAGTATTATTGGCATAAGAGCAAGGCTATTACAAAGAATAGATTATATGGAATGTGGAAAGATCATGATATATATAAAGTAAAAGAAATCAAGTTGCAAAACAATATTTATCATATATTTCTCATTTTAAAACATTATGAAATAAATATCTGTCCATGCAATGAAAGGGTATCAGAGAAGTGCATCAGATGATTACTTTTATTTATCTGTGGGAAATGAAGTCATGGTGACCTTCACGTTATACTTTATGCCTTTTTGGTATTCTTGAAATTTTTACAATTAGTATGTGGTACTTTTGTAATTTTTTTTAAAGGAAAAACTAACTTGAAAAGATGTAAGTAATTTGACATGCAGTGAGGGAGAAATGCGCACGATCAGATGAGGTCATTCTGGAGGTCATGTTACCAGGCCTCCAATTGAAGACGGTGTTTTTTCCAAGCTCCCTTCCCCACCAGCTAAGTCATTCCGCCTTCCTGAAGGACAATAGGTGAGAGGCCAAAGTCTTACCTCTTGGGGCTCCCTCCCTGGGAAGGGACGCCATCAGTAGTCAAAGATGGAGGCGCGGTGCAACCAGCGACCACTTCTGGGTATTTCCACAAGACGAGATCTCAGGGAAACCTCACTGCGTGAAAAAGCAGGTTGTGGAATTACAAATACAGTCTAACACATTTTTCAAACAGAAACAATACTGTATTTTGGTTATGCCTTTGTCCATATGTAGAAGTGTGAAAACATGACCTGGACACGCTCCAAGTTCATCCGAGTTGCTGGCTGTGGGACGGAGAGAGGGAGCTGAACTGGGTGGGGCCTGTGCGTGGGCGACTTCCATGCTCTCTGTGCCGTTTGACTTCTTTGTAAAAGGAAAATAAACAATTGCGGCCAAATGTTAATGTTTGTGAGTTATGCTGGGGGAAAAAAGAAGGAAATATGATCTATCATTTAGGAGAGCAGCTGAGGCTAGAGTCGTAGCTTGGCAGTTGTCATTAGTATGTGGTCCAGTCTTTACTTTTTTAGAGCTAAATCTGGATGTTAATATTCGTGTTTAGTGGGTCAGAGGCTGTAAGTTGGTTACTTTCTAGAAAGAGTGATGGTTTGCATAGAGCTGCCCACACTCTTCCATTTTGCGGGGATGAGTGGTAGAGATGTGGACCACAGCTGACCGGGGGAGTCAGGCCGACTGAGCCCAGGGCAAGACTTGCTGCAAACTGAGCTGGGAGAAACGGACAAGGCTGTGCATTTCTCTGTGGCTTCCTGTGTAGCCACGGGCAATGAGATCGCTTATTCATTCACTAAACACTCCGTGTTCCGTACTGAGATGTTCAGTCATGTTCTACTAAATGAGGGCTTTTCTTTTTAATTTTTCATGGGTTCAGGTGTCCATGCACACACACATTCTGAATGTCACACACCAGCCATCTGAGGCCCTTCTTTTGAGTTTTGCCCCCCGTCTTGTTTAGTCCTTTTGTTTGTTTTATAAAGTTGCGTGAATGTTTTGTTTGACCGTGGATCATTTGGACTTTTTAGGCTCAGGCAATAGTTTAATGATGGAACTTCTAAAAATATTTAAAACAACTATAAAAATAGTTTTTTGCCTCCAAAAAGCATTTCTTTGCTTAGCGCATACACGTACAAAGGAGATAGACTTTAGAGTGAAAACAGCTCTTGAGGTCGATGAACAGGAAGCCCTCTGGAGTCCTACATGTGTATCCTTGGCTACTGCAGACCGACATGCACATGTGTATCCTTGGCTACTGCAGACCGACATGCGTATTGGCTTCTGCTGTCTCAGTTTATTCTGTGTCTGGAGCTTGGGAGCAGGCCCTCTCTCAGTTCCTTTCAGTGATGTAGCTTTGGGGCATCTATCAAAGAGTTAGGGCCACATCTCAGCCTCCGAAAGTTCAGCTCTTTCTTTCATGAGCAAAACTTTGAGCAAATCTCACATCTTTTCTAAATTAGGAATGCACCCTGACTTCAGTTGCAGAGTTGCTATTGTGCAGAGAAAGAAAACCCTGCATGATGTTCAAATAATGTGCAAACTGAAATGATATAAATGAAAAATGCTATAATGTTTCTAAGCAGGCTCTATTTTCATGAACGAATCCGTTAGGATTAGGGTCACCCATGAATAGTAGCAACAGTGAAAACGAGTGGCCCAAAGCAAAGAGAAGTTTATTTCTCTGTCACATAAAAGAAATCCAGGATAGGCAGTCTGGGCTGGTAGGGCAACTCCTTGATCATCATAGGTTCTGTGCTACCTAGTAGTCCAGGATGGTTGCACAAGTCCCAGCCATCACACCTCTATCCCAGGCAGCAGGAAGAAAAAAAGGCATTACCCCCTTTTCAGGAGCCATTCTGGAAGTTGCATACAACGCCTCTGTTTACATCTCACTAACAACCTTGGTCCCACAACCGCACCCAGCTACGGGAGAAACGAAGACGTTTTCTGATTCTACATGCTCTCCCAAATAGAAAGGTGAGTTGCTAATCTGCTGTCATCGTGACGTAGTTCAAAAAGTGTTCCCAGGGACAGACTTGAGCTAATGCCAAGTCATCCACGTCGTCATCCCCGTTTCCTTTTTGACAGCATCTGCCAGGTGGCCAGGCAGGGTTTAGGGGAGCAAACCTTTGACTTCTCTGCACAAACGTGCCCGGGATGGTCTTCTAAGTCAGCCCAAGTGACTGGCCCACTTTCGTTCCTAAGTAGGTCAAAGATGATTTCCGAAGAAGAGCTTCACACGTGTCCAAAAGTAGGGCTCCTTCTTAGAGCAGAATGTTATGCAATAAAATATGATTTTGGAAAATGTTACCGTTTGGGAGGAATGCTCCCCGTTGGGTTAATTGAGAAGATCAGGGTGTTAAAGTGTGTGGAGAGCGTGACACCCATGCCGTTGACGATAAAAACACGTAGGTAGAGGTCACTGTGGGACAGTCCCCGCTTGTCCTTCAGGAACCCATCTCAGAAACTTGCAAGCCAGATGGGCCTAATGAAACCTTGTTTGAATGCATATCCTTTGCCAGTGTAATAAACATAATAATAAGATATTTATACACATTTAGCATTTTCCTGTAAAATACAAATAACCATATTTTTATCAGCTGCTTTACCCAAGTCAGACCCGCTTCTTGATATAAGGCCAACCTGGGGACATGCCGTGAGGAGGCAAGGAGAGAGAGGCGGTAAACTGAGGGTTTGCCCTTTTTTTATACAAAACGAGAATTATTCTAAACTTTAGTTTCAGCTCCTCCCAGGCTCAGGGATGGGGGTAGAAGCGGGGAGTTGGGGACTGAGAATTATTCCTGACCTTTTGTTACCTTTTCCCTATAAAAAATGTCTACCTGGGCATCTCAGGGGCCTTGTTGTTCTGTCAACAGTAGAGAGAGAGCCAGAAACAGATTACTGTGAAAATGGTTCAAGATGCCTGTTTGTTTTCTTCTGCACATCAGATTTATATATTTCTAAAAATACGTTCATTTTATAAACAGGAAAAAGGTTATTTTGAAAATATACCAAAGGAAAAAAGTATGCTCACTCCTCCTTTTCAGGTTGTTATCTTTAGTTTGAGTTTTTTTATGGATTTAAATATGAATTATTGGCCTTTTCGGTATCATGTCCTCATTTGTTCTGTTAGATCAAATCGTTTCGCGATGCAGTCCCACTGGCCAGCCCGTGGGCCTTGCCTCACGCCAGTGCCCACGTCAGACATACTGAAGGAGACATGGAAGGCAGAACACTGTGGATTGTTCTTGCCTCCACACCCAAGAATAGAGCCACAGGAGGAAGTTGCATCTGTGACCCTAACGATGAATATAATGGCTGATAACACAGAGATTGCGGTAGTTATTTCCCGGGAGCTAGCAGTGCTGTTTGTACCAGCGCTGAGTGGAATGGAGCCAGGCCTGAATAATCATTAAATTGATCTCCTTCCGAGAAACCAGGAGGGCTAGACATGACCCGTAAAAGCAGCAGGTCCGTCTCTTTCCTCCTAGATAAGAAATCTACAAAGGCAGAGTCTGGGCCAGTGGCTCTTGGATGTTTTGACTGGAACCCAGAGCGTGAAGTACATTTTGTGTCACAAATGCCTGTGCACACCTGTGTGCGTGTGTGCAAAAGCTGAGTCAAACGTCTTAGGAAGCAATTCTACTGTCTCTTATTGTGGGCGATGTGTCCTAATATTTCCTATCCTGTTTCCTTTTCTTTTTTAAATTCCAGTCTCAACCCAGTAAATTGATTTTTGTGACATGCTAGCAGGTCTCTACCTTCAGTTCAAAGATCCCTGCTCTGCCTGCTTGTATTTAGTGAATATTGGGAAGATTAGTAGAATCAAGTTTAAAATGGTTTCCTTCTAATTTCTTTTTCTATAAAAAAGTTGCCATAGTAGAGATGTTAGTGTATTTAATTGTTTTCAAACTCAGCTAATCACAGTTTCACTTGCTGGGTTTCTTGCACTTGCAGAAAAAAACTATCACAGGTTTCTTGATGTTGTTTTTTCCTGGGAACCTTTAAGATAAAATATTTGGGGCCCAGTCCTGTGATCTAGTGGCTAAGTTCAGCATGCTCCTCTTCAGCAGCCTGGGTTGGGGTCCCGGGCACGGACCTACACCACTTGTTGGTGGCCATGCTCTGGCAGCAACCCATGCACAAAACGGAGGAAGATGGGCACAGATGTTAGCTCAGGATGAATCTTCCTCAGCAAAAAAATAAAAATAAAAAATAAATAAGATATATTTTACCTTTTGATGTTTATAATTTTTTCCTCCTTGGGTTTGTTTTCATAAACTGCTCAATGGAAAATGTTCTGTTTCATCTTTCCATCATTTTAAGTTAAGGCATGTTCATAGCAAATCATTTCAGAATTTATTTACGTTTTCACTGTCTAGTTCTCAAGAGCTGCAGGAGAACAGTTCTGCCCTCATGCAATCGTCCAAAATTCCAGGCCTCCAGCCAGAAGTTGGGGATACCACTGTTGGCTAAAAACGGAAGGGTTAAACCCTGGTCGTAGCAATGACATTGTGCAAATGCTCATGATCCCTACAAGAAGATGGGAGCTGTTTGCGTAATGGATTTGTGAATTTAATTCATTTGGATTTTTATAAGGGAGGTAAAAAAATAACATGTATCATTTAATTTTCATCTAAACATTGTTTTTCCAAAATTAAATTTCGCTTGGGTCAAAATCATTTTACAAAACAAGATGATTAACGGTGGTTCCAAATAATGAGAACCAGTGTCTGTAACTAATTAATTCTCTAGAGGAAGGAAATTCTGGGTCTTGATACCAGACCGCATCTAAGTGGCATTTCTGGATTTTCAAAGATTTTATTACTACCAAAAACATGGGGTTCAGATGGACCTATGTCCTTTTTACACTTTATCTTCTCTTTCCCTTTCCCCAAATAAATCCCCAATAACTTTCTCATGCGTTCTGTACTACTACCAAATTTCCCCTATGTGTGTATACAATGCCTTCACCACAAAAGGTAAGAGGGTCATAGATTAAATAGACAAATCCAAAACAGCAGAAAGGATTTCATTTTTTGTAAAATTTCATAGAGTTAAGATGAGTTGGATCCTCAAAATTAATATGTTCTGAATCAAGATTCATTTCTTTTTCAGCTGTTCTAAGAATGCTGCGCTTCCCTTGTAGTTAATTTAGTGATTCATCCTGGTTTACTTAATTCTCCTTCTAGTCACTGAAAAAAATAATTAAAATTCCCCAAGGCCTGCTCACCTTGAGCTCAAGTGCAGAATTCGTATGCTTCTGTGACTTTGAACTCAGCTTTCCTGAGTTCATCTGCAGATAGCTGCAGCTGAATAGACGTGTTTACATAAGGCAGAAAAGGGCAGTTTGAAGAGTCTAGTTTCCATTTCCCTTAGTATTGTTCAGGAATTATAGCTCACTGTGCTTCAGAACGAAGTCTCGTCCAGCATATACCTTGGTTCTTCCTGTGCAAAGGTTATATTTTTATTTCTGATTTGTCATGAGAAAGTAAAGTGCTGACAGTGAAAGCCACAGTTTTATTTCTCCCTCTGTTTACCAGAAATTCTCTTAAGAATTAAGTTAGCAAAATCTGCCCTGGGAAGACATATTTTTTATCTCAACCCCTTTTGAGCCAAGCTGATTGTAAGGACTCGTTCTTCTGTGAGACCTCTAATGGGCCATAAAATCAAGTTCATGTCCAAAGTAAGGGGAAACTCAATATGTTGTGTATTTGATATGTATGTTTGTTGCATGTATCATGGAGAGGAAAATTATTACCATTATAAAGCTATGAAACCTGAAAGTTCTAATCCTCTGAGTATCCATGGAATAAAGGACTCCTTCGTGACATCGAAAGGTGGAAATTCAATTTGCAGTTCTGGTGACAACATTCAGGCGTATCAAGTAGCCAGAAACTCAAGGGAATATTCTCTTGGTGCCTCAATTGAACTCCGTCTCAGGGTCCAAGAAGGGTTTTCCCCAAGGTAAAAACAAAAATGAGAATTTCAGATCTAAGGTCTCTGCCGCCTTTTTTCCCACAGTGTGCTCGTGGTGATAATTATAGGACGTGCGGTTTGGGAAAGAAAACCCAAGCTGGAGAGTTGGAGTGGCTCATTTCCCAACCAGTGATGGGCGGGCAGATGCCTGGCTGGAGGAGGCTGGGAAGTCAAATCTTGGGATCTTGGGACCAGTGAAAGGTGATGAAATACCTTCTAGCCCCCAGGAGATCATTTGGTTGTCAAGAGGCAGATTGCAGAGTGAGTGTTCTCTGCCTGTGGCCTCTTCCTCTGGCGTTGGGTACCAAGCCCAGATGTCCTGATCCTCGGAGCTTCCTCTCCGGGACATCTTTCTTTGTTCACCAGAATACGCCCTGTCACTGCGAGGGCTCAGCACTGTTGACACGTAGTCCAAGATCTAGGCCAGGACGTCATTTGTTATCCCTAAATGAGTTGCTCTAAGAGTGAAAGTAAGTTTCTGAATTGAGTAAACAAAAAAAGCAAGAAAGGCACATCGTAACAGAGAAAAGTCCAGATTATGTACTTTCTGTTATCACAGCAGGGCCATATTGCAATTAGAAAATGAGTCTGGACACACTTACCTATCAGAGTTCAGGAAAAGAATTTAGAGCTCCAGGTTATGTAACAAAATATTCTAGAAGCACTAGGTGTTAAGATTTTCATCGTGGTGAGCACAGCTGACCAGCGGTTGAGCTAGAGAAATGCTGTGTGATGGGTTGTTTATTGACAAGGCCGTGTCGGGTAGGGACTCTGGCATAGACTGCCATCACAGGGGCTATGGTGTCAACCCAAGCTCTATCGCCTTGTAGCTGTGTGACCTTGGGAAAAATTACTTAAACTTTCTAATCTTTAGCTCCATAAGCTGTAAGCAGAGGACTGAGATACCTCCCAGGTGATGAAGAGGGAAATGAGCTTGAGGAGGCTAGTACAGTACCTGGCACATAGACAGTGTTAGGAAATGTGAGTTCTCTGCCTTTCCCTATACTAATCAGAATAGCTTTGTCACTAATTACAATAGCTTTTCCCCATCATAGCTGTTTGTTCTTGGCAGTAAGACTGACTGTTGCTCTCCCCTGTGCTGTCTCATATTGATTTTCTCTGTCCATCCCTCCCTCCTTCCTCATGAAGTTAGTGCCACAGTCACCCAGTGAGACACTGCTTTTCATCACCAGGAGCTGCCATGTCGTAGTGAAGGCACCATGAATGCAGCACATCAGCTGTGCTGGGCAGAATTTTTACTGGGATTATTCCTATTTCAGATCTTATGGGGTAAAAGGTTATCATTCACATCATAATCTTGCACAATTTTTTATTCTAGCATCTGATGCATTTATAACATTCTTAGGAAGAGTATCTAGAAAGTGCGAAGCTACAGCAGAGAGTCTCAACCTCTGTTGGCATTTTGGGTAGATAATTCTGGTTTTGGTGGGTTTTTTTGTGGGGTGGTGACTGTCCAGTGCAATAGAGGTTGTTTAGCAGCATCCCTGGCCTCAGCCTGCTTGGTGCCAGTTATGTCAACCAACAGTGACTCGACATTGCCAGATGCCCGCTGGGGAGCAGATCACCGCCAGCTGAGAACCACTGATTACACTTATGGTTTGTGATCCCATAGAAATGGGTTCCGTAAATGTACTACAGCATGAGACCGTTGAGAAGTAGACGTGAAACAAAACCGAATTCAAACTCACCTGCCTACTGGCAAATAAATAAACATGTTAAAATATCAAAGGGAATTCAAGCAAAAAAAAAAAAAACTGAAAAAGGCAAGCTCAGAAAGATATGCCTTTTCATCAGGTAATTAATTAATCTCTCATCTTTGTCGTGTTAAAAATGTACTGTTTCCTCACTAACTGAAATCATGAGTACGTAGGTAATTGCTTAAATGCCAGGGAAAATAACAGAAGTTTGGTAATTGTTGAATGAGAAGAAGTGAAAGTTTTTCTTAAATTTTGGGATGCATGTGTTTAATTGAAACTGCTTTTGAGGGGCCAGCCCCGTGGCCGAGTGGTTAAGTTTGCGCGCTCTGCTTCGCGGGCCCAGGGTCTCACCAGTTCAGATCCTGGACGTGGACATGGCATGGCTCATCAGGCCATGCTGAGGTGGCATCCCACGTAGCACAACCAGAAGGACCCACAACTAGAATATACAACTATGTACTGGGGAGGGGGGGGGAGAAGAAGAAGAAGAAGAAAAGATTGGCAGCAGATGTTAGCTCTAAAAAAAGAAAATGCTTTTGAATAAGATGCCAAGTGGCAGAAAATGTGTCATACAGAAAGGAGAGCTCTGGGCTGGGCATCAGAGGGACCCGGGACACTGCAGTGGGCTCTTATCTCAAGAAGGTAACTTCCCCGGCACATAGGAACCCCGGGGCGGTTAGTTCCCTCACAGCTGCAGAATTTTATGAACCCATAATTTATAGGGCCCGCCTGTGTAGTGATGACGTTAATGCTTTTTTGTAAGTTAGCAGCTGGGTGATTACTTATCCAAGTCCTAACTGACATCGAAACTTTCTTCTGCAAGTTATATGATAGAATAATTTGAGATATAAAAATCATCTCTCTGCCTCATTGAGGAATTTCATAGATGTCATGTGTGCCTGCCAGTACTGTTTTGTCATTGTCATTGTGGATGCTGTTCAGTTTGTGCAGCATGACTCAGGGTGCCCTAGCCGATCAGCATGGAAAGCCAGCTGCCTGGCTGTCCAGTATTGGTTTTTATTCTCCACCTGAAGCCAGAGCTCTGCTTCCTGTGCAGGTTCCTAACAGGATTTGTCCAAATGGTCAGTCCCTTCCCAACCCGGACACTTCCTTTCTGAACAGATTGTGGGTTTTGAGGTTTGAATCAAGCCATGTGAAAAATTGCTATCGAATAGCCCCCGTGCCTCCACAATAAACATCAGCCAGCGTTTCCTGTTTTCATTCATGTTCCAAGTTGAATAACTGTCCCCACCCCCACCCCTGCAAAGAGATTGCCAAGACAAATAATTGTCGTGGCATGTGCAAGCATTTTCTTGCAAGCCTTTTTAAATATGCAGCTTTCAGAAGTCTGCATTACCTGCTTTTCAGGAATGTTAAATCAGAGTAAGTGCACTTGCTTCAAGAACACGTCTCTATTAAAGTCGCCATTAAGTAGTTCTTTAGCTCCTATCTCTTTTAAAATTTATTAAGAGCAGCAAATATGAGAAGGGAATAAATTGCTTACTTCAGATCACTAGGAAAACTTAACTTACAGGCTTTCTATGTTGACAGTTCCCAGGGAGTGCCTGAGAAATGGAACTTGCCAGTAAGGGTGGCTTGTCCCCTTCTCATATCAAAGCCTCTGAGGTACTAAGACACAGATACACAGCCCTCGAAGGGTCCATTTCCAAGATAATGCTCGTTGATGACACATCACGTGGTCCTTACTTTTGTATTACTAATGTACCTCAGCATACCTTTTCCATGCTCTCTGTTTTCCCTAGCAGCTGATATTTGAAAACAAATAACATAAAAGTGATTCCATGCAGTATTTCAGAACAGTTTTCAAAGTGTGAGAATTTGGCACTTTCTTCTGTTTTCCTCACATCATTTGCCTCCATATTTCCTTTGCCTTTGGAAGCCACAGCTTGTGGACCTTTATAACTGCATCCTGTTTTCTTCCCTAACTGAAGTTTTCTGTTACTACTATTTTTTTTCCAATTTATCTCTCAAAATATGAAATGAAGCTTAGCTAGCCTATGTAGACACTTGAGATGGCCGTATCTTTATCAGATATGATATTTATACCTTGTATTAAAAGTGTTTTGGTGTTGTTAGGAAAAAGGTCTGATAGGGAGGAATAAGAACATATTTTTAATTCTGTTTAATTCTATTTTTTGTGTCTATCTACCTATCTCCATTGAATGGAAGACTTGACTTTATATCGTCATTGGCTCCAATTCTGACAGTTTCTTCATATCTTTGTCAGTTCATTCATTTATACGCGCCAGGTACTGTGTTAGGTACTGGAGATGCAAAGATGAGTGAGATAGGGTCCCTGAGCTCTACGTGCAAGATGACACCTGAGTCTAAATTAGGATGCTAGGTGCAGAGGTAGATGTGGGCCCCACGAGGGAGCACCCGGGATGGGCGAGGGGCAGTAGCTCTCTCTGCCTGAGGGGATCAGGGCAAGCTTCCAGGAAATGCGACCTCTGAACTGAGGCTTGGACAACGAGTTAAAGAAGGGAGAGGGCAGAGCGGAATGTTCCAGGTGGGAGAAGAGGGGTGGAGACGACAAGTAACATAGTGTGTGTGAGCTCTGCAGAAAGCTGGATATTCCCAAAGCGTGAAATTTGAGGCAGAGCGTGAGGAAGATGAAGGCTGAGGTGTGTGCTTGAGGTTACATTAGGGTGGCCTCAGGTTTGATGTTAAGGAACTTGGATTTTTTCCTTTAAGCAAAGTGAGCTGATGAAGGAAGGCGAACGCGGTAACTAGGTTGTGATTTGTTTGTTCAGTGCCTACTCCATGCGTTGCAGGGTTGATCTCTAACAGACATGGTCTCTGTCCTCACGGAGCCTACAGTCTACCAGGGGAGCTTCAAGTGGAAACGTGCTTCCGGTTGGAAAGACCTTAGAGATCACGTAATCAAACCCCGTTATGTAAAATGTACGCAATGCTCTACTTCTGGCCATCGGGCAACATTGAACAGTTTTTCAAATAGCACAGCTTTGTAAAAAAATGTGTGAAACTTTGGTTCCTTGAGTCTCTCCTCCTCAGAACTGATCAGACCAGAGAATGGGTCTTGGTAGTTGAAATAATGACTTCTCCAGTCATCACAGATTATTTCTCTTCTTGACAAATTGGCTTCTACTCTTGCTCTGTCCTTTATCTGTGAATCCCTTTGTTCCTTTTCCCCTCTCCTCCCCCAACTCTCTGAAACTCTGGAGGAAACCTCTTTGTCCCTCAGGGCCTGACTCTGTCGTCACCTTCCCCAAACCTCCTGGGCAAAATCCATCCCTGGTGGCGTGCTGAGCTCCAATTCTCTGGAGTCCAGTAGCAGACGGTCTCTCTTGCTACGTCCCTGGAGTGCTTAAGGTTAGGGACCCTAAGACTGGGCTTCTGCCACTGAGAAAAATGCCAAGACATAGTAGGAATTCAACAAATGCTGAAGAATTGAATATGATTTCTACCAAGTGGGAGAATTGTTCTTTTGGCAGTAATGATGCCAACCATTTTTGTGAGCTCCCACTAGGCACCAAAAACCCAGTTCAGTATTTTATGTGTGTTCTCTAACTTCATCCTCCCGGCAAGTCAAATGAGGATGTTGAGTCTGAAATAGATCAAGTAACTCATCAGGGTTCAATTGATAATTATCACTGTTCAATTGTCAGCTCATATGCACAGCTGGGGGGGATTCTGGATCCTGTCTGTCTGCTTATCTCTCTGTGATACTAACCAGCAGGGTGGTCAACTGTAGTCCAGTACTCATGGCCTTGCTCTCCATCTTTTCCCCCACCAGGAGGCCACTCTGTAAGGACTTTTGACAAAGTCATCTGAATATTCCTTTTCTGGGGTCCACCATCAGGCTAAAGTGAGCATTGGTTTTACAGGAGTACCACTGAGGTAGACATTGTTATTGTCAATGGTTTTCTCCAGTTTTGACCACGGCTAATAAAATCACTAGACTTGCCCCAAATACTATATAAAAAGGAGTGTCTTTTACGTCTTTAAATTACTCTGCTAAATCGCTTGTTCAAAGAAAACATAATGAAGGAAAAAATGACTTTGTAGCTATCTCCATTCCAAATTGAATATTTTTAAAGGAATATTTTTCAATTTGTCAAAAGCATATCAACAGTCATAAAAATTTTTTATATCCTCTGGCACCATACTCTCACCCGTGGGAATTTATTCCAAAATATAATTTGAAAAAGGTTCGAGCTCATATGCACAGATATTTTGCAGCATTGTTTATGTTGGAAACAACCCAAACATCTAATAACAAGGGGAACAATTTTGTAAATCTTGGTACATCAACTCAACAAAATTATAAGCTGCCACATATAATCATAAATTTTGAATGTTTGTAGTACAGCAAGAAAACTCTGTGATAATTTTAAAGTAAAGGGGCAGACTATGAAATTCTACCTATTCTGTGAAAGTTATATAGGCATATGAAGGACTTAAAGGAAACTGTAAAGAATTAGAACAACTGTTGATGTATTTAGAGTTTGAAATTATGTGTGACTTTTAATCATTTATTTCCTTAATTCTTTTCTTTTGAGGAAGATTAGCCCTGAGCTAACATCTGCTGCCAATCCTCCTCTTTTTGCTGAGGAAGACTGGCCCTGAGCTAACATCCGTGCCCATCTTCCTCTACTTTATATGTGGGACGCCTGCCACAGCACGGCTTTTGCCAAGCATTGCCATGTCTGCACCCAGGATCCGAACCGGCGAACCGCAGGCCGCCAAAGCAGAACATGTGCACTTAACCACTGCGCCACCCGGCCGGCCCCCTCTTTCCTTACTTCTTGTTAAAATGTGTGTATTCAGTGAATGCTGGAGACAAATATCTTCCTTCGTTCACATTTTAAGTGTTTTTTATTTTATCTTAGTAGGTTTTTTTTACTGCCAATTCCTATCTCTGGCTTAAATTATGGCCTTAGTAGTACTGTCAATAGATAGATCATATTTCATAAATATTTACTTTCTATTACATTAATAGTATTCCTTTCTAGAGCAATGTGCTTTTTTTAACGGGCATTCATCTCACCTGGGGATCTTGTTAAAATGCTGATTCTCATTCTGGGGTACGTAGATTCTGCATTTCTAATAAGCCCCCAGAGGCTGCTGGTACTGCTGGTCCTAGAGCTCTTGTTTATGTGTGAAGATGCTGTTGCTGACCCAGTGTCACTAGTATTCTCTTGGAAGACAATGTTAGATGTTCTTTCTGCTGTGTCCGTGTTTGCCACAGTAACATTTCCAGCACTATAGGGGTGGGGGAGGGGATGGCTAAAGATGCTCGTCTTCTGTGGTTGTGGAATAAAGATGCTATCTTATGCCAAACTTGATGATCCACCTCCTTAAACCGCTGAACTACCTTGAATTTTGTCAATCAACAGAAACGACCAGGTGGCCCTAAAATAACTAGTCCTCTATGCATGTTATAAAGACTGAGAAAGGATCTTCCATAGTAATCATGCTAGCAATGTCCTTTGATACAATTTGGAAACTGATTAAAAACTTGAAAATCCCATCTGTGTTGAGAAAAGCTTTGTTTTGAGTTATTTACCAGCGGGAAAATCTTGGCCTTGGCGATGAGTCGTTACACACGGTCGTGTGAAGCAGAGCGGAGAGCTATCTTTTTAGGGAATGTGAGCAAGTAGAACATTTTTGAAAATCGCCTTCCCTTTGCATATGAACAAGATGTAACCCGGAAGTAGAGGGGAATTTCAGCTGTCCTTGCAACGTGAATCAGACCCATGATCGCCGAAACCTACTCTCGTTTTTAAAAGGTAACAGCAAGTGTCCAATCTGATTCTCCACAGTAACCGAAGCTGGCTTTGGCGCCGATATTGGAATGGAGAAGTTCTTCAATATCAAGTGCCGGGCCTCTGGCTTGGTGCCCAACGTTGTCGTGCTGGTGGCAACGGTGCGAGCTCTGAAGATGCACGGAGGCGGGCCGAGCGTAAGTCCCACCCTTCCTAATAAAACAGATTTTAAAATTAAGATAAAGCAGAATTCAGCGTTTGAAACGTTCAGGCCTGCTTGATCACTCCAGTTTCCTAAAGCAGCTCCTTTCTAACAAATCATCATTATGGGGCCCCTACAGTTTAGCAAGTTGAAGCAAATAGCAGCACCCCCCAAGTTGTTTCTAAGCAGTGTTTTGGAAAGGAGCATCATGGAACCGCTTTTTAGTCCTAAGATTTATATCTGAAACTCGTGTCAACCTTTGATAACCCCGCGTTAATGAGAGGAGTGAGGCTCTGGTTCCTGAGCAGAGAGCGTAAGGGTTAGAGTGATGGCTTTTGTGGGTGAGGTTTTTCACTGTTTGTACAGAGTTTTTTGGTTCACTGATGCTACATTGCATCAGATTTCATCTAAAACTATTTTCTTTCTGTTTCTGTTTATTATGGTTTCACTTCACAACTCTGAGATAGCACTGGATTGCTTAGTTCTAAGACAGCTTTGCTTGGAAAATGCAAATTTTAATATTTTTAAAGACTTTTGATATTAACCTATCTTATATAGAGAATTTACACACATCTGAAAAGAAATTCCTTCCACAGAAGGTGTAGTCTTTTTCTCTTTCATTTTTAGGTATTTCCAGAGGGAGAAGAAAAAAATGTTATACCGGTTAATCATTTTGGAAATAAAATAATTCGAAGTTTGTCACTTATATTATTAAGGTATTAGACAAACTGGCACATCTGATTTCTTCGTTGGTATACTTTGTACACGAAAGTCATATCATCAATGACTAACTACATAGCAAAAATAAATAACAGATTTGCCATCATGAAACACCATATTGTGCATCATTTAATCATCTAAGCAATTCTTTGTCCCGGAGAAGCAGGCATTATTTTATACCATTTTACAGATGAGGAAGCTGAGGTTGGATGGGTTTAAGGAATGTGGGCAGTGTCACCAGGCCAGCAGAGAGCCTAACTGGGACTTGGGCCCAAACCCCCTTCTCTATCCACTGTGAAGACCTGAATGTTAATGATGGGTAAACGTTTTCTGAATCCCAATCCATTCATAATACGAGACACTTAAGCACTTCGTTTTAGCCTCAAGTTTCATCGTTATTTCAAATGGAAGGTTGACACAACACATATTATAAGATAGTGAATCCTAAAGAATTTCGATTTTGCCCAAAACACCACTTGTTGCTACAATCACTCTTTGACTTCAGACTTTGAATCTGTATACCAGCTTCCAGTTTCAGAAAACTATTTCTGCCGATATAAGATGCATTTGAAATTCTCCCTCTCTGTTTTGCACCCTGAAAATTGTAAAATCAAAGAGCTTCAACACTGGAAAGGGCTTCGAAATTGTCTAGTCTGGTTCCGTCTTTATACAGATGAAATGGCTGAGGTGCAGAATGATTCAGACGCTTGGTTAGTGTCACACGTCCATTTAGGGGACTAATCAGATGTGAAATCAAGGTCTCTTGACTTCTAGTCCAGATTTTTTCCATGCGCTGGTCTCTGTCCTGTAAAAATCCTCGACGCGATTTATAATCCTATTTCCGTTCATCTTAATGTATGTGCTGTTTCACAGTGATTGCATTTTTTCCTCCTTAATTCTTTGTGCCTCTTCCACTTCCACTTAAAGTCATGGTTCCACGCCAGCGATGATGGTGACAGGGCTCAAGCTTTGCAGGCACAGATATGGAAGAGGAATCAGGAAGCTAGACGAAGCTTAGCATCCTTCTGCATCCTGTTGTTTTGTGAATGTATGTGTGTCTCCAACTCAACTCTGAACCCCTTGAGATTAAGGACTGTGTCTTATTAATTGTGTATCCCTAGTGCCTGGCAGAGTCGGTATCAAGGAAATGTTTTCAGTGATTGAATAATAAATGAACTTTCTCTTAATCCTATATGTCATGTTACCCATCGCAGTGTCATTCCTTCATACTTGAAACAACTCTGTGGTAATGTTTTTGATCCGTTATAATTTCTATTTCCTTTTGATATCATTACACAAATAACCATGGCTGCCTTTTATGTTTATTCAGCTTGTTTCTTTCCATAGTGTGTGCAGTGGAAAGTCCTGGGACCCTTGAACTTGCCCATTTTAGCCCCAATCGTTTTAAATTCATATTCTGTCTTCCAAAGTACCGACTATTCCTGGTGCAGTATAAGAACTAATACTGTTATAATATGAAATATATATAATAATCTCATAATTTTGGATCCAGATATTCCTTTTCAATTAGTTTTTTAAACCCAATGTATTACGGAGGATTCTCCAGAAGCAATAGGATGTGTGTGTGTGTGTGTATATATATATTTTTTTTTTTGAGGAAGATTAGCCCTGAGCTAACATCTGCTGCCAACCCTCCTCTTTTTGCTGAGGAAGACTGGCCCTGAGCTAACATTTGTGCCCATCTTCCTCTACTTTATACGTGGGACACCTACCACAGCATGGCGTGCCAAGCAGTGCCGTGTCTGCACCCGGGATCCGGACTGGTGAACCCTGGGCCACCAAAGTGGAACATGCGCACTTAACCGCTGTGCCACTGGGCCAGCCCCAAGGATGTATATTTATATAAAAAGAGATGTATTATAAGGAATTGGCTCATCTAATCGTGGAGGCTGGCAAGTCCGAAATCTACAGAGTGGCCAGCAGGCTGGAGACTCCGGAAAGGCTAAGTTCCAGTTCAGTCCCAGTCTGAATTTTCTCTTGCAGTCTTTTTGTTCTATTTAGGCCTCCAACTGATTGCATGCGGCCCACACACATCCTGGGGGGCAGTTTGCTTTACTCAGAGTCCACTGACTTAAATGTCATTCTCATTTGAAAATACCCTCACAGAAACACTCAAAATAATATTTGACCAAATATCTGGGCACCCCATGACCCAGGTTGACACAAATTTAACCATTACACCCATTATTGCTGATTTTTGTGTGTGGTGCAGAGACCAGATCTAATTTCATTTTTTCTATATAGTCATGTGCTGCATAATGACATATCGGGCAAGGACAGACCACATAGACAAAGATGGTGCCATAAGATTAGTACCATACAGCCTAGGTTTGTGGTAGGCTGTACCAACTAGGTTTGTGTAAGTTCGCTCTGTGATGTTCACACGATGATGAAGTCGCCTAACGACGCATTTCTCAGAAGGTGTCTCTGTCGTTAAGTGACCCATGACTGTGTTAATATCCAATAGGCCTGGCACTGTTTACTTACACAGTCCCTCCTCCTTCCTTGTCTTCAAGGCTACTTTGTGATAAATCAATTCTCCACATGCTTGTAGGTCTTTTTCTGGGATCGCCCTTGCTCTAGTCTATCTAAACAGAATTGTGTCTATGCCACGCTGACACCCTGTAGGGCAAGCTCATCAGGTCCTTCACGTGTGCCTGGCCTGTGACTGGCTTTTTTCATTTCCCTGTGTATCTTAGGATTGGCTCAGGAAGTTTCACAAAGAATCTTAGGATTTTGATCGAATGGCATTAAATCCATAGATAAAGTTGGGGAGGTTAGACAGCTTTCCATCTAAGAGCATGGGATATTTCTTCCTTGATTTAGATCTTTTAAAATGTATATACAACGCATATACGATGGTGGTCCCATAAGATTAGTACCATACAGCCTGGGCGTGTAGTAGGCTAGACCATGTAGCTTTGTGTAAGTCCACTCTATGATGTTTGCACAACGACAAAAATCACCTACCAACGCCTTTATCAGACCGTATCCCTGTCGTTAAGTGACACGTGCTGTATATTGCTTTTATATCCCATGACCTCTCTAAATTCTCTTATTAATTGTTCTAATTTAGCTAGAGATACTTTAGGGAGTTCTATGTGGCGATCATCCCTAAAAATAATGACAGCTGTTTCTTCTTTTCCCATCTTTATCCTTTTTCTTCTTGTTACTGACCAGTCTTCGTAGTTGCAATGCTGTATTAAATAGTGGTGATAGGTGCCATCCTTTTCTCATTCCCTATCGCAAAGGGAATGCTTTTAATAGGTCATCACTAGTATGATGTTTTCTATAGATTTTTAGTATACGTTTTTTATCAGGTTAGGGAAATTGCCTTCTGGTCTTAGTTTGCCAAGTCTTTATACTAAATAGATATTGAATAATTGTCTTTATCTATTAGATGATATGGTTTTTCTCTTTAACCTACTATTGTTACAAATTATATTACTTATCTTTCAAGTATTAAATGAACCTTAGGTTCCTAGAATAAATCCAACTTGAGGATATATTATCTTTTTTGATGAATAATTACATTTTGCATATTGCTTTCCTAATGTTTTAAGTAGGATCTTTGTATCTATATTTATCAGTTAGCCACATAAATTGGGAAGGATTCCTTCTTTTTTGTATACTCTATAAGGATTGTGTAACATTAGAATAATCGGTTTATTCAAAAATGGGAAGAATGCACCTTTAACACTGTCTGGGTCTGTTGCTTAGGGATGATGGATAAATTAATTTTTTTAATGAATATAGAACTGTTTAGGTTTTCTGTTTCTTCTTAAATGAGTTTTAATAAAAGGTATACCCCTATGCATTTCTCTGTGTTTTTAAATGTATTGGTAGAAAGTGGATGATAGTATCCTATTAATTCTGTCTACAGCACATTCAGTTATAACATTTTTTCATTCTTTTTTTTAAAAATCTTACCAGAGTGTTGTCGATTTTGTTAGTCTTTTTAGGAACCAATTTTCAGTTTTATTGATCCTCTCTACTTTTTGGCATTTGTATACAATCCATTCTTCCTGCTTTTGCTTAATTTTTGATTCTGTGGAACTTTGCATGTGTACAAGCTCAGCAATGCTTTACGTTCTTTTTTTAATCTAGCATTTTAGTTGTTCCAATTTTGTCTACGCCACTGCTGGAAAACCCTTCTGAAAATACTTCATTATGTTCCCACAAGTTATCGAAAAACAATTTGTCACAGAGGCAACTTCTTTCCAAAGGCTTTCTGATATTCTCAAGGTCTCTCCTACTGAGAGGAGAGTAAGTCACCACGTGCTCAGAGAATCCAAATGCCCCGTCGTGTTTCCCACCAAAACCAGCAGCGGGCTCCACACAATAACAGCGTGGGATTGTGGAAAGGTACTAGATTGGGGTTTCAGAACCCCATGATGTTCAGGTCCCCGTCTGCCTCTCATTTGCTGTGTAACCTTGGGCAAGACTCCTGCCTTCTCCCAGCTTTTTCAATTTCCCCATCTTTAAACTGCCAACCCCACAGGTTATTGTGAGTAACTAGGCCAAATAAAAGCAAAAGTAACGGCAATCAGGCACTCTGTTGAAGCTGCAGCCCCCAGCCTCCTGCCACCCACCAGCATGGAGTACCTCATCGGCATCCAGGGCCCCGACTATGTCCTTGTTGCCTCCGTCCCGGTGGCCGCTTGCAATATTGTCCAGATGAAGGACGATCATGACAAGATGTTTAAGATGAGTGAAAAAATCTTACTCCTATGTGTTGGAGAGGCTGGAGACACTGCACAGTTTGCAGAATATATTCAGAAAAATGTGCAACTTTACAAGATGCGAAATGGTTATGAATTGTCTCCCACAGCAGCAGCTAATTTCACACGCCGAAACCTGACTGACTGTCTCCGGAGTCGGACTCCATATCATGTCAACCTCCTCCTGGCTGGCTACAATGAGCATGAGGCTCCAGCTCTCTACTACATGGACTACCTGGCCGCCTTGGCCAAGGCCCCTTTCGCAGCCCACGGCTATGGTGCCTTTCTGACTCTCAGTATCCTGGACCGATACTACACACCAACTCTCTCACGTGAGAGGGCAGTGGAGCTTCTTAGGAAATGTCTAGAGGAGCTCCAGAAACACTTCATCCTGAATCTGCCAGCCTTCAGTGTTCGAATCATTGACAAAAATGGCATTCACAAGCTGGACAACATTTCTTTTCCTAAACATGGCTCCTAACGTCATGCCCTCCTTCACACTTGCCAGGGAACTTTTTTGGATGGGCTCCTTTATTTTTTTCTACTCTTTGGACCTGCACTCTTGATAGGTGGTTAATTCAGAATAAAGCTGCATATGGACAAATTGAAAAAAAAAAAAGTAATGGCAATCACTTCACAGTGGTTTAGAATTTATTTAGAATGATGATGCACTTTGTGTAAATTGGGTATTTAATCATTTACAGATTACACTTTATGCTGAGATAATGGGCAACAGTATGAAAGGTCATAATATTGGGTCAAATTAGAGTCACCTGAGGAGTTTTTAAATCTTACTGGTCCTGGGTCCCCCTCCCAGAAGCCCTGGTGTAATTGGTCTGGGTGGGGCCCAGGCCCCAGTGTTTGGTGAAATCTTCCCACAAGACTTTATGTTCGGCCGGGGCTGCCAGTTCCGTTTAGAGGAAACAAAGTGTGCTTTTAAATGTACCTTCCCCCAAAGCGACCATGATTTGTTTTTCCTTCAGATCTGTATCAATTAGAGTAAGCATTTTAATCAGATTATTCTTAATTTTGTCTCTTGTCTCAGGTAACTGCTGGTATCCCTCTGAAGAGAGAATATACAGAGGAGGTAAGAGTGGCTGTTTAAAAGGCTAATGTGAAGAATCGTTCCGTTCCGGTTAACCACTGGCTTGCAGTTGATTCTCAATCAGTGAATGCGTCCTAGACCCGTGGCCTCTTAGTGCTTTTCCAAAAACCCAAGAGGGAACGGGTCGGGGGAAGAGATGAGATCCATTCCGTTAACTCTTCGATCTTGAGAAATGGTGGATGCAGGCTTTCTGTGCGGTCCCCACGCCCTGGGCAGCCATCAGAGCGGGAGCTCACAGTCCCCAGCACAGAAACAAACATGAGGCTTATTCCCACGTGTTCTTTTGATACGGAAAAAGCTGACCTTGGAGGATACACAACTGGCTTTATGACTTGCTGAGGCTACCCGACTGCTTTCTGTAAACAGACTTCGATTTACTGGCAGCAGTACCTCTTGCCTCCTACAGGTGGCACCAGGGACTGGAGCAGAGCGTAGCTGGACAGCGCTGCTCGCCCTCCCTGGGCCTCGTGCCTTCCTGTCCACCAGCCTTCAGAGCGTGGGCACCTCGCTTATGTGCTGGCCGACAGTCAGCAGCAGAAATAGCTGCCTGGCTCAAAACCCAAATATGCCAAGGGACCCAGAATAATCTTAGAAATGATTTCGAAAATGAGCCTCCTCCCTCTGCAGCCATCTTTCTTGGAGGAGAAAGTGATTTATAGTCTTCTTTCATAGCTCCTAGGACAGTAAAGTGAGCAAAGACGGAAGCAATACCTGCCCAAGTGGGCCTGCCAGTTTCCTTTGGCCGGTTTGGTGGGAGGAGATCCATGGGGTCTGGTTTTCTTGCAGAACATCCCGCTGGTGGCAGACGGCTGCTGTAACCTTCAGAAGCAGATTCAGATCACTCAGCTCTTTGGGGTTCCAGTTGTCGTGGCCCTCAATGTCTTTAAGTAAGTTAAGCCCCCTGCTTTAAATGCGGCCATTTCACTGGGCCACCCTGTGAACTGTATTTGTGTCTCGTGGCTGTTTGGTCTTTCTCTGCTTCATCTCAAAGTATACAGAAATACTCAGCTCTTTCTGTTTGTTTGGTTGGTTTGATTTAGATTGGTTTCATTGTAGCTAAAGTGTTCTCAAATGTTATTAGGGAGATGAAATCTATATAGTCAGTTACCATTTCTTTGGCTTTTTTTTTTTTAATCCCACCCAGCATTTCTGTCTGAAAGACTGGATGATCAAAGAGAAACCTTATGGAATTTTCTCGATAAAACCCTTAACAACTTGAAATATTTGCGTCCTGTGAGAGGATTTTTTTCCCATGCTTTTCTTTAAGTCTGATTTATTTAAACACAATGTAACCACTTTTGATGTTTAGAATATATTCAGTGTTAAGGAGCAAAGATCTGGAGAAGCAGCTAGTCTTTCTTGAAAAACATCACTAAATGAATACAGATGCAAAACCACAAACGTTTTCATCACTAGGACCGACACCCGTGCTGAGATAGACTTGGTGTGTGAGCTCGCGAAGCGGGCTGGTGCCTTTGATGCGGTCCCCTGCTATCACTGGTCGGTTGGCGGAAAAGGGTCGGTGGACCTGGCTCGGGCTGTGAGAGAAGCCGCAAGTGAAGGAAGTCGTTTCCAGTTCCTTTATGACGTTCAGGTAAGATCCAACAACAAGGATAATGGTGGCTAATATGTCTTACACCTTAACTGTGCGTCAGGCCAGTGCTGAGAGCTTTGCATAGACTGTTCCATTTTGTCATCACAGCAACCATGCAGATAAGAAACCTACAGGTAGGGCCAGCCCAGTGGGGCAGCGGTTAAGTTTGCATGTTCCGATTGAGTGGCCCAGGGTTTGTCGGTTCGGATCCCAGGTGCAGACATGGCACTGCTTGGCAAGCCATGCTGTGGTAGGCGTCCCACATATAAAGTAGAGGAAGATGGGCACGGATGTTAGCTCAGGGCCAGTCTTCCTCAGCAAAAAGAGGAGGATTGGCAGCAGATGTTAGCTCAGGGTTAATCTTCCTCAAAAAAAGAAAGAAAACTAAAGGTGAAAGAGGTTATCAGTCATCTGACAGGGTCGCCCTGCCAAGGGCAGACCCCCCAAATCCTTGTCCCAAAGCCTGTGCTCTTGAAGGCTATATGCTCTACTTCCAGATAACAGGCCTCAGGGAGAGAGGTTTTAGAAAACAGGATTCAACAGCTAACATGCAGGATTTGCACAAGAACAAGACTTTTGAGCAATTTCATAAGGCTTGTGAAATCATGGGCAGTATTTTCCTTGTCCATTTCTGCTAGAGCTCTTTTTTTTGTTGTTGTTGTTGTTGAGGAAGATCAGCCCTGAGCTAACATCTGCTGCCAATCCTCCTCTTTTTGCTGAGGAAGACTGGCCCTGAGCTAACATCCGTGCCCATCTTCCTCTACTTTATATGTGAGACGCCTGCCACAGCATGGCTTGCCAAGAGGTGCCATGTCCACACCCGGGATCCAAACTGGCAAACCCCGGGCCGCTGAAGCAGAATGTGGGAACTTAACCACTGTGCCACCGGGCGAGCCGCTGCTATAGCTTTTTTCTCTCATTGTGCTTTAATTTTTAATTGTGATACAAGACACATAACAGAAAATGTACCGTCTTAACCATTTTAAGTGCGCGGTTCAGTGGTGCTAACCGCATTCACGTTGTTGTGCAATCTCCGTAGCGCTTTTCACCGTGCAAAATTAAAACTCTGTACCCATTAAACAACGGCTCCCCATTCTCCTCTTCTCAGCCCCTGGCCACCCCATTCTACTTTCTGTCTCTGTCAGTCTACTTGAAATATCTCATATACGTGAAACCATACCCTATGTGTCTTTTTTGTGACCGGCTGATTCACTGTCTCAGTCTTTTCAGGCTGCCGTAACAATACCATAGGCCAGGTGGCTTATAAATGACAGAAATTTATTTCTCACAGTTTTGGTGGCTGGGAAGTCCAAGATCAAGGCACCGGCAGATTCGGTGTCGGGTGAGGAACCACTTCCTGGTTCGTAGACGGCCATCTTCTCACTGTGTCCTCACAAGGTGGAAGGGGAAAGGGTCTCTGTAGGGTCTTTTATGCGAACACTAATCGCATTCCTGAGGGCTCTGCCCTCATGACCTTCTTCCCGCCCCCAGAGGCCCCACCTCCTAGTACCGTCCCTTGGGGATCAGGCTCGACATAGGAATTTGGGGGGACACAAACGTTCAGTCTGTAGCGTTCACTTAGCATGATGTCCTCAAGATTCATCCGTGTTATTGCATATGTCAGAACTCCCTTCCTTTTTAAGGCTGAATCATAGTGCATTGTATGTATAGACCACATTTTGTTTATCCATTCACCTGTGGATGTCCACTTGGGTTACTTCCACCTTTTAGCTAGTGTAAATAATGCTGCTGTGAACACGTGTGTAAAAATACCTCTTTGAGACCCTGCTTTCAGTTATTTGGGGTATATACCCAGAGATGGAGGTGCTGGGTTGTCTAGTATATTTTTACGCGTATCTGGATAATGAGTCTTCAGTCAGAAAATCTGAACTTCCCAGGACCTCACTCTTCCTTGCCGTTTATCCTGGCAGCCGCCTGACCATCTCTGTTCTGAATTTTGTGGTCCAGCTCTGGCTGTCGGATCGTCCTCATAGGGAGCATGCTCAGCCTTCAAGTCAATAGCTGGTCTCCCATTCCTCATCCCTCGCAGATTCTCTTGGTCTGTGTCTCAGATGTCGCAGACAGCAACATCGCTCCTCTTTTCTGTCCCGATGCAAAACCCAGCCGCATCAGTGAAGAGAGGGGCTTAGCAACAGCATCTCTAAGTCGACAGTTGCATCCACAGGAGCGTGATGATGCTCACTTATTGCTGGGACTCCCGCTTAAGGAGGGCTTTTTGCGCCAGCCACATGGGCACTTTGCACACGTTAACTTCTTCCTAACATGCCTGCAGGAACTGGTGATATCCACCCATTTTACAGATAAGAAAAGTAAAGCACAAAGAGATTAAGTAAGCTGCCCACACAGTGTCCCGTAGCCAGAAAGAGTCAGAGCTGGGAGAGTATCTAGAATGATGGAGGTCACCGTCCTGCTCTGTTCTTCAGAATTCAGTACTGTGTTCAAAAGCAGGGGTGGGGGTGGGGATACCCCTTAAAGGGGCAGTAACTGCTGACCTGCTTGAAGAGGAAGGATGACAGTGGCATGAATGCATGCCAAATGGTTGTGGAAGGAAGGACTTCAGGAATGAATTGGGATGGTTTGCCCAGAACAGGCTGGTCTTATTGAAAGGCCATTTTATGAATGAGAGTCTAGAATGTTCTGGGTTACAGAGGTGGTGGAGATCCATGGGAGAGGCGACTTGGTTTCAACGTAAAGAAAAACGTTCTAATCAGAGCTGTGAGTTCTCTGATCCTGGAGATGTTAAGCATAGGATCGATGTCGCCTGCAGTGGGCACATCAGGGCAAGTGAAGCCAACTCCAGTGGCAGTTGGCCCAGGCGATCCTGGATTCTTTGCTGGGCCTGGCTGCCCGGGAGAGCCTTGCTGGGGTGTCTCCAGCGCCTAGCATGGCCCATGGCCGATTTACACAAGCCACTGTCAGGAGACTCCCTCTCTCCCGCCTGCTCTGAGTGCCTCTGACCACCGCCATCTGATCGCGGACCTCCCACTCTGAGTGGCAAAGGCAGTCTTTTTAATGAATGATTCACAAAGTGCGGCTGTCTTCAAGGAAACCATCCCAGGTGAAGAGAAGGTCAGTAAACAGAAGAAACGTTTCTGAGTTACGCTGTCTCAGACACGCACTAACCCTAAGATGAACCCTTTTCCTTTCCACCGATATTTTAAATTTTTTTTTTTTTTTTTCAGAATTCCCATTCTTCATGCAGATAATGCTGTTAAAACGTTTGCTCTCTTGTGAAAGGGGAAAATGTTATAATAATGTGGTCTAACATCCTACATCTGATAGCTGGCCTCAAGGCCAGGATTCTTGCCTCCTTTGCCAACATTCCCCTTTCCCTTTTTTCAAAACACAGAAATTAGGTTGGAGCTGCGTAATTGTTTATTAGATAATCAGCGTGTCGGCCTTTTGGTGCATGACGGTTTATGCAAAGAGCTCTTGTTGCTTCTTGCTCGCTAGTGCTGCCTCCGTAATGGCTGTGTTCCTCACGCTGGCAAGACGATGTTAGATAATATAGGACCGTTTACAG